>NC_140559.1:54311982-54479482 GCF_057381845.1 Rhamphochromis longiceps | reverse complement strand
CATCATGAAATTTTAAAATCTGCTTTCCCTCCTGCTCCTTGTTTGGTCCCCTCGCGTGCATAATTGATCAGCGTCCTGGCAGCTGCACTTGGAGAGCGTGTTTATCTACGATGGCACCAAGCTTTGAGAACTTGTTTGAGAACTTACTCAAGGCAGCCATGAAGTCTTATCATCTTTTCTTTCCCTCCAATTGCAGAAACAGTTGGTTACTTTAGGTTTGACCGATGCCTGGGACCAGAAGTTGGCTGACTTCTCTGGGGTGTCAGCCAAGAGCAAAGGAAAGCTTCACCTTGGTGGCGTCCTCCACTGGGCTACCCTGGAGCTGGCTGCTCAGGCAGGGAAAGAAGATGCTGACCTACAGGAGGAACACATTGATCGGCCTAAATTGTTCTATGCCGATCACCCCTTCATTCTCTTCGTCAGAGACAGCGCCACGGGAGCCCTGCTGCTGATGGGAGCTCTGGACCACGTGGAGGGAGAGCCCTTACACGATGAACTGTAGCACCCTCCCTCCTGTTGCGTTATCCTTCTTTTCTCATCTTTGGTGTTTCTTTTCTTTTCGCATCCCCCTCTCAAAAGACTGCACACTGGTTTCTGAGTGGAGACATTGTCATTCACTGTTGCACACAATCGCATCAGACTACGTCTGGCTGTCAGACTGACACCGCGTAGTCTCACACTGACTGACACTGACACCGACACCGCCATACTCGACAGAGTCACACTCGCACAGTATCACCAACATGGCATATAGAACAAAAATACTGTAAGAGACATTACTAAAGTTGACGGATACACCAAAAACACTAACTTTGAGAGACTACTTGCCTTTTTTTTCCCCCTCCTTCCCCACACACACGCACGCACAAGGACTCTATCATCAAGTCAACACAATACGAGATGACAAACACCAACATGCTTGACAAGCACAAGTAGTTACACTGACACAACATAAGCAACCGACAAAGAACTTCAACAAACAGAAGCTCGCAGTGACACTTGAAACTCTGCTGTCAGGGCAGGTGCGCGTTTGTGTGTTTGCGCAGTGACCGACACATCAAGGGTACCCCTGTGGCCAGTCTCTAAGCTGGCAGGGACCATTGGCGGGGTCCCCAGGGCTACGTCCAAGGAAGACTGATGGCTCAGCCAAGTGCTTATTGATGAGCCAGCTTAATGCTAATGACTGTAATGCGTTACAACGCTTGTCAACAACACGGAGAGGACGGGGAACCTTTTAATCTCTTAATGCCATCGGGGATCAATGACACCATTATGCTGTTGGAAACAAATGTAACTTACATTACTTGATGTAAATGTAACAAGTTTATATTTAGAAAGATTACACAAACTCAATGACGTCTCCATGTTGAATATATTTTTTTAAATTTAGGACAATGTTTGAATAAAGGGCTGTTTTGGGGGGATTTTTTGAATTCTTTATTGTCAGTCTCATCACCTGATCACTGATTCAAAACAAACAAAAGTGTCCTGTTGATATGTCAGATGTCTGTTGCAGGTAATTTATTTTCCTCAACTTCAACCCTGAACTAAAAGGCCTTGCATGCGCCGCCAGGGTCTATGGAAGTAGATTTAAAGCCCCAAACTAAATCACTTACTGAATTTTAGTGGCAACACATGATAGAATTGCAGTGCATTGAAAGTGTAGCAGGCGACTTTGTCAACACAGTCACAGAATGCTCTCCAACAACCTCAGGTCAAATGCGTTTCTTCCATTTCCACCGATAAATAATTGAGAAATCAAATCTATGGTTGAATAAAAGAAAACGAAGGTCCCTGCTTGCCGTTCCTCTTAAAACAGCGTTCGGGTTTTGGTGTCTTCGGTGTTTGAAGTGTTTTATTTAAAGCACCCGAACATTTTAGGAGACTTTTTCGTTGCACCGGCCGCCCATCTGTCTGCACAAACAAAATACTTGATGTGTGATGGTTTTATCCCAGATGTGTTAAAAGCCTAGCGTCAAACACCGAAAATGTAAATGTGAGATGCATCTGTCTTGTTGCAGTGGTCTAGAGGCACACAGCTGGACTGTCTTGATTCACAGCATTCAACAAAATCCCTCCCAGGACCACTGTGCTAGTCCATCCTTGTTCCTAAATTAGCCACCTGTACAGGTCTGCTCGGCAACAGTGCACGGCGTGCATGTGTACTGTTCCTGTGAAGCCGTGCACCTATAACAATATCCTCTCTGCAGTGGCCGTCTGTGCAGCACAGATTTCTAAAGGGCACTATATAGCGGGTATACTTCATACTGAATAACCCGTGGACTCGATTCAGACAAGCCGATGATGGATCAGTGGTCGTCTGCTGTGAGCTCATCAATCCTGCTTATTCTAACACCGGCTCCCTGCTGGCTCACCTTCACATTTCATTCGGAGCACCTACAACCGCATGCATGTTCCACATCTGCTCACAGGTAGCCAGACATAATCAGATTTTTAAAGAAAAGGGTAAGAAAGCCGTAACTCAATGATGTGGAGCTGTAGCATTCAACCTAGCATAAATCAATGTAGTAATTCGTGATTTGAAGGGAGTTCTGCCAACTAATAATATTTATCCTCCCTTTATAAAGATGTTTTAGGATTTTCCATTTATATAGTGTAGTTAGGACCTGATATTTACATCTCATTTAATGTAAATTTGGTGGTATGGCTCTATTTTGACACACTCCTGTGTGTGAAATGCAGTAGGCAGGGACATGGAAAGTGGGAGGCATAAAGACCCCGAGCACAGAAGTGATCCAGCATCAGTGACAATATATTGTACAACATGTGACACTGATTAATTCACACACGGGATAGAAGAAGGAGCTCAGGTGAAGGTGGGCTGCAGTGACTTGTAAAGGTGCAAGTGGGCAGGTATAATCAGCTCAAATAGCATATATGCTCATACACAGTGGCCAAATGGATATGTAGAAGTGTGCTATCAAAACCATCACCTGGTGAGGGCTGGCAAGATGGAGTTATTGCCTGTCTGAATTAATTCTGTGTCCCATTTCTGACTCGTTTTATTTTTCAAGTGCCCAATTATTTCACAAAAAAATTTCCAGTGTTTTAAAGCAACAGTCCATGATAACTAGTTCAAGTTAAAAGCACCTGAAAGAAATGTTCAGTTGGCTCAGAGTAGTGTCTCTGGGACCACTCTGGCAATACAGAGCAGCAATATTTTGGACAGGAAGTCAAGGTGAACTGCTTCATGAGCACTACTTGATAGCTTGACACCATTGCCGATGGTAGTCTCCTTTCAACCATTTCACCGTCACGTGACAGAAAAAGGTTTTGAGAACATTTAATGTTTAATCGCCCGTTGTTAAATAAAATATAATGTGCTAGAGCGACACGAACTTCCTGTCTCCTCCGCTGGCCTAAGCGATGGGTTCAACCGTCGGACAGTCCAAGTGGCAGAGAAGAGAGCGTTTAGAGCAAAAGAGCACTCACAGTAGAGCCATGCCAGTTATGGTGCAGTACTTACCCTTTAGAGAAAATCATAGAAGTGACTCTTTATAACTGTGGGTCAACTTTCTCAGTGTATCGCCTCGCTCTTGTTAAAAGCTTGAGATGGGTCATCAGTAAGAGGCAGGCATGTTGTACATGGAAAGAGAGGTTTATGTGGTGAGCTGGAAGGATGGCTTTCTGACATTCTGAAAAGACACACAGGTGGTCAACTTCACACCATTTATAGATTATTCACATGGGGATTTAAAGGGAACTGATGGAATAAGTGATTGTGTATCAGTTTTAATAAAGGTTTACTTTTTTACACGTTTCTTGCACTGGGTTGGACTGAAGGTTGCTTTCAAAATTTCATTAGCTTTCTTAGCCCTAACCCCACAGGTTAGAGGTTTCTCTGCTCTGATTAAAGAATTAACTCTAAACTAGCACTGAACTTTAAGAACAAGTTATGTGTGGCTTTCAGAAAAAAAACAAAAGGAGCTTGTTATTTCAATTTTCGCATCCAAAATGACCAGAGCTTACCCTGCTTTACTTGGTGGTCAGGGTAATCTGGCCATAAGCTGCTCTGTCGAGCAAAGACTGGCATTTTATTGACTCAAATGGTACACTGGGCCATCTCTGCTCTCACTCAGAAACTCAACCCTCCCAATGTGCTCCAACTTTAACCCTAGCTGTAACCTCATGGGTCAGAGGATCCACTGCTGTGAATAAAGAGTTAACACTGGTGCCAACTCTGAACTTTAAAAACAAGACATGTATGACTTTCTTTATATATATATATATATAAAAAAGACAGTTGACAATCAGATGGGGTCTCCCATCCAAGTACTAACCAGGCCCTACCCAGCTTAGCTTTTAAGCTCTCAAGTGATCCAACATGGTCAGTGCAGCCTGCTATTAAGCGGCTCCTTTGGGTACAAACAGGCAATTAATGGATTCATACAGTGAAACTAGCTGTCTGTGTAAATCTGACATAACTATAACCCTAGCTGTAAACCCAACCGAGGTCATAACCCTAACCCTGTCCCTTACAACATGGGTCAGAGGTTTCTCTGCTCTGACTAACTTTGGCTATACTCTATACCCAAAACTAAACTGTAGGAGCAAGACATGTAAGACTCTAAAACTGTCTCTGATCTCATTCAAAAGCCCGACCCACCCAATGTACTCCAATGCAAACACTAATTATGATGATCCATGAACAACACCAGCAAAGGAATATCAGATACACAGAGCGTGAGTAGGCAGGTGAGCTGATGGAGTCTGTTTTACAGGGAAGGATTCCAGGTCAAAATGATTAGCTTGACACAGACAGACAAGTAGATCTGACAAGAAACCCATGGAGGGAAGCTCCCTGTAAACACTTATTGTGCTGATTTTAACTCAAGAAGAGGTTTGGAAGTCATTGACTCATCTCTCTGCAAACCTCTGTGACTTTAGGCGGTCTGAGCTGAGCTGTTGTGAGCTGCAGTTCGCCTACAGATCCAACAGATCCACAGAGGATGCCATCGCCCACGTCCTACACACCACTCTCAGCCATGTGGACAAGAAACAGGGTAACTATGTGCGAATGCTGTTTGTTGATTACAGTTCAGCGTTTAACACAATAGTGCCCTGCAGACTGTTCACGAAGCTCAGGGATCTGGGACTTAACAGCCGTCTGTGTGCATGGGTGTTGGACTTCCTCACTGGCAGAACTCAGGTGGTGAGGGTGGGCAGGTGCTTCTCCAACAGCATCACCATCAACACAGGAGCACCTCAGGGATGTGTCCTCTCGCCACTGCTCTACTCCCTCTACACTTCAGACTGTGTGGCCACCCATGGCTCCAACACCATTGTGAAGTTTGCTGACGACACAGTGGTGTTGGGTGCCATCTCCAACAACGATGAGGTGGCCTACATGGATGAAGTGAAGAATCTGGCATCGTGGTGCCAGGACAACCACCTCCAGCTGAACGTCAGCAAGACCAAGGAGCTGGTGGTGCACTTCAGAAGGGGTCAGCACAGAGACTACAAGCCCATTATCATCAATGGAGCTCCAGTGGAGAGGGTGCAGTCCTTCAAGTATCTTGGTGTCCACATCTCCTCAGACCTGACATGGGCTGCCCACATTCAGGTCCAGACCAAAAAGGCTAGGCAGCGCCTGTATCACCTACGACAACTGAGGAAGTTCAGGGTCTCTCCAAAGATCCTCAGGATTTTCTATACAGGCGCTGTGGAGAGCATCCTCACACAGAACATGACATCGTGGTTTGGGAACAGCTGTGTGAAGGACCAAAAAGCTCTCCAGAGAGTGATCCGTACAGCAGAACGCTGCTGCAGGATTGCTCTCCCCCCGCTTCAGGACACCTACACCAGGAGATGCCGAACTAGAGCAGCGCAGATACTGAAGGACCCGTCCCATCCTGGCAACAAACTGTTCCAACTTCTGCATTCTGGTAGAAGGTTCCGCATCTTCCGGGCAAGGACAGAGAGACTCAAGAGGAGCTTCTATCCCCAAGCCATCCGTGCCCTAAACACACACACCCGCCCTCTCACATCATCTATAATTGACTGAGACAGGACTCTTCCAGACACTAAACCAAGGCACAATGTACATTTCAATTCCTTTAATTTTAAATATGTTTATATTGTCTATCCTGTAAAATAGTCAGATGTCTATTCATATTAATGTACAGAATTCACCTGCTTGCTGCTACTACTACACATTCACCCAATGTATATACTAAAAAAAAAAAAAACACCCAGCACGCCCCTGCGGGCGGTTTATCCTTCAAGCTCGGGTCCTCTACCAGAGGCCTGGGAGCTTGAGGGTCCTGCGCAGTATCTTAGCTGTTCCCAGAACTGCGCTCTTCTGGACAGAGATCTCCGATGTTGTTCCCGGGATCTGCTGGAGCCACTCGCCTAGCTTGGGAGTCACCGCACCTAGTGCTCCAATTACCACGGGGACCACCGTTACCTTCACCCTCCACATCCTCTCGAGCTCTTCTCTGAGCCCTTGGTATTTCTCCAGCTTCTCGTGTTCCTTCTTCCTGATATTGCTGTCATTCGGAACCGCTACATCGATCACTACGGCCGTCTTCTTCTGTTTGTCTACCACCACTATGTCCGGTTGGTTAGCCACCACCATTTTGTCCGTCTGTATCTGGAAGTCCCACAGGATCTTAGCTCGGTCATTCTCCACCACCCTTGGGGGCATCTCCCATTTTGACCTCGGGACTTCCAGGTTATACTCGGCACAGATGTTCCTGTACACTATGCCGGCCACTTGGTTATGGCGTTCCATGTATGCCTTGCCTGCTAGCATCTTGCACCCTGCTGTTATGTGCTGGATTGTCTCTGGGGCATCTTTACACAGCCTGCACCTGGGGTCTTGCCTGGTGTGATAGACCCCAGCCTCTATGGATCTTGTGCTCAGAGCTTGTTCTTGTGCTGCCATGATTAGTGCCTCTGTGCTGTCTTTCAGTCCAGCTTTGTCCAGCCACTGGTAGGATTTCTGGATATCAGCCACCTCCTCTATCTGCCGGTGGTACATACCGTGCAGGGGCCTGTCCTTCCATGATGGTTCCTCGTCTCCCTCCTCTTTCTTGGGTTTCTGCTGCCTGAGGTATTCACTGAGCACTCGGTCAGTTGGGGCCATCTTCCCAATGTATTCTTGGATGTTCGTTGTCTCATCCTGGACTGTGGTGCTGACACTCACCAGTCCCCGGCCCCCTTCCTTCCGCTTAGCGTACAGCCTCAGGGTGCTGGACTTGGGGTGAAACCCTCCATGCATGGTAAGGAGCTTTCTTGTCTTTATGTCAGTGGCTTCTATCTCCTCCTTTGGCCAGCCTATTACCCCAGCAGGGTACCTGATCACGGGCAGGGCGTACGTGTTGATGGCCCGGATCTTGTTCTTACCATTCAGCTGACTCCTCAGGACTTGCCTGACCCTCTGCAGGTACTTGGTGGTTGCAGCCTTTCTAGCAGCCTCTTCATGGTTCCCATTCGCCTGCGGGATCCCCAAGTACTTGTAACTGTCCTCTATGTCTGCAATGTTTCCTTCTGGTAGTTCAATCCCCTCAGTTCTGACTACCTTCCCTCTCTTTGTTACCATCCGACTACACTTCTCCAGTCCGAACGACATTCCAATGTCATTGCTGTATAGCCTGGTAGTGTGGATCAGTGAATCGATGTCTCGTTCACTCTTGGCATACAGCTTGATGTCATCCATGTACAGGAGGTGGCTGACAACTGCTCCGTTCCGTAGTTGGTATCCGTAGCCAGTCTTGTTAATGATCTCACTGAGGGGGTTCAGGCCTATGCAGAACAGCAGTGGGGACAGAGCATCTCCTTGGTAGATCCCGCACTTGATGGTGACTTGTGCTATGGGCTTGGAGTTGGCCTCTAGTGTTGTACGCCACATCCCCATTGAGTTCCTGATGAAGGCTCTTAGGGTCCCATTGATCTTGTACAATTCTAGGCATTCCAGTATCCAGCTGTGGGGCATTGAGTCATAGGCCTTCTTGTAATCAATCCAGGCAGTGCACAGGTTGGTCAGTCTGGTCTTGCAGTCTCGGCTGACTGTTCTGTCTACCAGTAGCTGGTGTTTTGCGCCTCTGGTATTCTTGCCAATCCCTTTCTGTGTCCCGCTCATGTATTGACCCATGTGCCTGTTCATCTTAGCCGATATGATGCCTGACAGGAGCTTCCATGTAGTACTGAGGCAGGTTATTGGTCGGTAGTTGGAGGGGACCGGTCCCTTCTTGGGGTCCTTGGGGATCAGGACCGTCCGACCTTCGGTTAGCCATTCCGGGTGTCTCTCGTTAACTAGCAGCTGGTTCATTTGTGCTGCCAGACGCTCGTGGAGTGCAGTCAGCTTCTTTAGCCAGTAGGCGTGAACCATGTCGGGCCCTGGTGCTGTCCAACTCTTCATACTGGAGACCCTTTCTTGGATATCTGCCACTGTGATGGTTACTGGACCCTGTTCAGGGAGGTCGCTGTGGTCTGCCCTCAGATCCACTAGCCACTGAGCATTGCCGTTATGGGTTGCGTCCTTCTCCCATATGCCCTTCCAGTATTGCGCCGTCTCCAGCCTTGGTGGTGCTGTTCTCTTATTGTTCCCTTGCCACTGAGAGTACACCTTTGCTGGTTCTGTGGAGAACAGCTGGTTTATTCTCCTGCCTTCTATCTCTCTGGTGTACCTCCTCAAGCGGCTGGCCAAGGCTGTGAGTCTTTGCTTGGCAGTTTCCAAGGCCTCAGGTATGGACAGCTTGCTGTATTTCTTATGCACCTTCTTTGTCGCACCTTTCTGCAACTCCGTTAGTTGGCTAACCTCCCTCCGTGCTACTTTGATCTTGCCCTCTAGCCTCCTTCTCCATGGAGGGTACTGCCCCTTGTCGCTGTTCAACTTGTAGCCAAGCATCTCACTGATCACTGCTGCCGTATTGTAGATCAGCTTGTTAGTGTCGGTAATCGTGGTTGTAGGTATTGTCCGTAGTGCTGCATTAACATCATCTAGCAGACCTTCTGAGGGTACTTCACGTAATCTTGGTAACCGGCTACGGGGGATCCAGGTTTCAAGCTTGGCCATGATCCTATTTTTCAGGTCAATTCCTCTCGCACTCAACGGTCCTTCTCCTATCGCACTTGGGGCTACGTACCCAATCTCGGGTGGGGGTGATGAAATCGCCCCCCTGACCTGGCGTCCTGACTCCTCCTTGCCGTAGCATTTGTGTTGTACCTCGTCAATCTCTAGCTGTGAGAGCAGTCCCTTCTTTCGAATGTTGGAACACTGAGCTACTAGTTGTTTCGCCGTCACTGTGGATGTTGGGTATCGAAGAATCCATAGGTCCGTCATCCTATTCATGTAGCCCCTGCCGCCGGGGTTACTTGCGTAGTAGCATTCCAACAACGCCCTGTTTTCGTCTCTTGCCCACCGATGCCTTCTTGTTCCAGTAGCCCACTTTTCGTCAGGGTGCCCTGGTTCCTCAACACCTGACGCGGACCTTGTTGATCCGGGCGACGTCCGAGCCGGCATGCCTTCATATTTATCTGTCTCGCTCATGTCTGCGGTAGGCTCGCTTAGCATAGGGGGTCTAGCCTTAGGACCCTTACTGGATACAGATGCCCAAGGCAGGAATCGAACTTGCGATCCTGGGTTCCAAAGGCGTGTAGTCTTATATGTTCTTCCTCTACACCCCCCCAATTTTTGCACATGTCGAGGAGCGTGTCAGGCTACATTTCACTGTGTGCTATACTTGTATAACTATGCATGTGACGAATAAAGAACCTTGAACCTTGTGGTTGCTAAACACTTTCACTTTCCAAAATTACCACTTACAGTTGATTGTGGAATATCCAGGAGGGAAAAATGACATGAACTGCCTACATTTGAAGTCAGAGAGCTCTATAGAACAACCCATCCTTTCTCAAATGTTTGTGAAGACAGGCTGCATGGCTTGGAGCTTGATTTTTACACCTGTGCCTATGGGGGTAATACACAGTAATATGCCCTGACAGGCAGGTTGGAGTTTTACTGACCAATGGGGCTAAGCTAGCCAGAATAGTCATTGCACTCTCCCTGCAGTATTCCAAGAGGAAGCTGTAAGTCAAGTCGAGCTTTTCTGTGTGTCAATATGTGAACTGTTTGAACTAGATGGTTTCATATAAAAATATGTCAAGTTTAAATATTGAAAGGTGGGATCCCCCTTTCAAATCACAAGCCCATAAAAGTATTTTCAAGGCAAAATATAAAACAATAGCTTTACTCTGTCACTGTTGTCTGTTGTCTTTCTCACCAGGAGATAGTTAATCTGCCCGAAGCAGGCTGTCTGCGGCAGCCAATATTAATGTTATTGATCATTGTCAGCTCTTGTGTTTCTTCCAACCTCAGATCACACTGGGGTGTGCAGTTTCTTTGCTTTTTTCTTTCCAGTAAAAGCTTCTTTTTTCATTAGTCCCCTTCTCTGTTCTTCTCCCCAATAACCTGTCTACTTTATTGCACACAGTCCTTAGAAAGTGACAACTTGGGAAACTGAATCAAAGTTTCAATAAAGCCTGGACTGCTGCAGGCTTTGACAAGTAAGGTGGATGGAGTGGAGGAGTACAGAAAGAGACTGAAGAAGGACATATCGGTTCCAGAAAGATAAATAGTTCATGAAGCTGTTGACTCCACCATTTTATTACTTTTGGCTAAGAATTTTCCACCCGCCTGCAGCTCTTTTTGCCTACAAATTATTCATCGCACTTCCCACAGGCCTTAGCTGTCAATCCCAGAATTAGGGGTTTGTAGGGAAGATGGGAGCTGGAAGTTTGTCGCGAGATCAGGTGCATGCATACTCAGAAAGAGCTTGATAAAACTATAAAAGCTATTATAATACCATACAATCATTTCAGCTACACTTTCAGACAAACTCTGAATACACAATCAAAGAGAAACGCAAAATTAATAAATATATGGATAGGAGAATTCAGTTCAAATCAATTTTATTTATATAGCACCAAACCACAACAACAGTCACCTCAAGGCTCTTTATATTGTAAGGTAGACCCTACAATAATACCTAGAGAAAAACCCAACAATCATATGATCCCCTATAAACAAGCACTTTGGCGACAGTGGGAAGGAAAAACTCCCTTTTAACAGGAAGAACCAGGATCAGGGAGGGGCGGGGCCACCTGCTGCGACCGGTTGGGGTGAGAGAAGGAAGACAGGATAGAAGACATGCTGTGGAAGAGAGACAGAGATTAATAACAAGTATGATTCAATGCAGAGTGGTCTATTAGCACAATTAAAAATGAAAGGGTTAAAGAATACTGAAGCAAATTTGAACAAATGCAAGAATTTGTCACATCTTATGAACGATTTAGTCTTCATGTAAATTTACATGTACTATTAATTTTGGTGCATTTAATTGTATATTTTCCGAGTGATTTATTTGTTTATCTATTTTTATTTAGTCGTTTCAGGTGCTCAAGGACTTAACAGCATGACCGCTGTCACCAATAATTTGCTTCTGATGCGTTCCCCAGCAAATCTTTAAACAAGGATCACTCATAAAAAATGCATAAATATGGAACTCTGTGATAATGTTGGGAAGAAATGCATTTCTTACAGTTCATATTTCATGAGTCAAAATGTTCATTTGTACAAAAGTAGCTCGCAGCTCAGTTTTGAAAAGTTTGGACTGCTGTGACTGTTTTGACAGCGCGACTGTAATCTTTTCGCTGCATCTGTCATTGCATATTCAGTGTGTGCGTTTCCACTCACATGCTGTAAACCTCAGACAAATTGAAAGTGCAGAATGTTCACACTGGGTTGGTAAAGCCATCAACCTGGAAATGGAAACCTTGTCAGCGGTGAAGAATTGATGGTCATGGCTTCCCAGCCACCCACAGTGACTCTCTCTGCAGGATTAGAACAACATTATTCAGATTGCAGATGAACATTAGACTGGGATATCGCTCAAATCACGACATACCGTATGTGCTCTACCTCAATCCAGCCAGTGTTTGTGAACATGAACAGCTGTCATCCAAAGCCAGAAATAGCACACTTCCAGGACTTACCTGCTGCGTCGAGCAGACTCGCTGCCTCAGCGGTGCTTCATAACCAGTGAGTGGAAATCAGATTTTGTGAGCCGGCAGATGTTTGCTTTATGTTTTCTATTAAAGCTAAAGGCGATTTTTGAATAGAGACAATACCAGTGTTCAACCAAACTTTTTTCCAGTATGTAAAAGCGATTGCTGTTCTTTCCCTTTTTTTTTCCTTCCTCTGATGCACTACATATATGCAATATTGTAATATTGTATGCAGTATATACAATAGCTTCTGCTTCCACATCATCACCCAACCTGTCAGTAATACAAATGCAATCTAACATGTGTTCAATCTCAATATAGAATAATAAATAGGGATTGTGAGTAGGGCTGCTCAATTAATCGAATTTTAATCACGATTACGATCTGGGCTTTCAACGATCATTAAAAATGACTGAGCCGATTATTAGCCCCTCCCTCGTTTATCCGCGACACCTTAAAGGCCGGTCCGTGAAAATATTGTCGGGCATAAACCGGTCCGTGGTGCAAAAAAGGTTGGAGACCGCTGATTAAGAGGACCCGAGGGAAGCTCGGAAAGCTAAGCAGAAGTTATTTGGAGAGGAGAGTGACTGCCGTTGGTTGAAAAGAGAGGTAAAAAAAACTTCAGTGGTGTTGCACACTATTTTATATTATTTTTTTAAAGTCATTGTTAACCCTTTAAAGCCGTCAGAGCAGCACGCTCCGTTTTGTGTAACTATTTTTAAATCCCTGTAGAACCTGAACCGTGTAAGCTAGCGCAATAATTTGTTTTGCATATGAAACCAGAGGAGTTGTACTTACATCTCATGCCATCAGCTTGTCCTCGGTCACGGTTTCCTTCCACATAAAGCTTTGCAAAAATTGCATAAAAAGCGCTTGCAGGAACAAAAACATAATATTCCAGAAACACGCTTCGCTGATCCGATCAGCTGTTCGTAACACTTCCCACAGTGAAACAGGCGTCAGTGCGAACTATCACATGTCCGCCATTTCCTGGCCGAAACCGGAAGTGACGTCATTTTAGCGGAAATGTAGTTGTTTTTACTTGTAGGCCTTAAAGGCCTATACTGGTCATGTTTGACTTTTCTGAATAGTTTCTGGGATGCTTAGAACTCGAATTGCACTGCTGGAAATAGTTTATTTTGATGCACCTGCTGTTTTCTTTGAAAATTTGCATCATAGGATTGTTTTTTTTGTTTTTCCTGCAGTATATAAAAATTGGTGTATCTCCAAAATAAAACTATGAACACACTCAAAATAAGTTTCCTGTTGTTGTAAACTATTTTTTGCAACTTTTTTGTATTTAAAGTTTTGAGGGATAAACCTCTTTAAATTAAAGTAGAAATATATGTAAAAAAACAAACAAAAACGATTTTCAATTTTTTTTTGTAGTTTATTGCACTGTTTTGCAATTAATGTAGTTACTATGGACTTAATGCATACATATTATTAAAATATGGGCTATAACAGTTGTATAGCAACTTGAAATGCTCCCATAAATGGCACTACAACATGTAAAAAAATAATATAAGCTCTGGCGGACTTGGTTCTATAGTAGGTCTTAAAGGGTTAAATAAATATCGTCAAATAATCGCGATCTCAATTTCAGTGAAAATAATCGTGATTATCATTTTTGCCATAATCGAGCAGCCCTAATTGTGAGGGGGTATAGCTCAGTGGTAGAGCATTTGACTGCAGATCAAGAGGTCCCTGGTTCAAATCCAGGTGCCCCCTGTTTTAGGGCAGGGATAGCTCAGTAGTTAGAGTGGTCGCCCCAAGGTCGGGGTTTCGAATCCACTGAATAGGTACCCTTGAGCAAGGTCCCGTCCCTACACACTGCTCCCCGGGCGCCTGCTTAGTGGCTGCCCACTGCTTCACTGAGTGAATGGGTCAAATGCAGAGAAAAGCAAGTAATTTCCCCACAGGGATCAATAAAGTATATATCATTACTATTATTAGATTTATTGTAGCTTTGTCCTGATTTCAGTATACCAGGCAGGTCATTGGGTCAAGACAGTGTGCACAGTATATACTTCTGTTTTTTTTTCTTTCTTATTTTGTTTGTTTTTGGAGATGAAGGGAAAACAGGCAAAAAAGTGTAACCAATTCGTGAAAGATTGCACTAATCCCCTTATGCAGTGGTCGTAAATCCAGCTACAGGCATCACCTTAGCATGACTGCAAATGATAAAAAACAACATTTAAATATTAATATAGAAAATTTCCACAAGTATTATACCTAGCAGAGATGGGCAGTAACGTGTTACAAGTAATGTGTTACTGTAATCCGATTACTTTTTTCAAGTAACGAGTAAAGTAAGGGATTACTATTAGGTAATTACATTACTGTTACTTTCACGTAAGAACTCTATGTTACTACTTTACTAACTAATCGCGATTTTTTTGCGAGAGTGTCTCATGACAGTGACGTAAGCGAGTGCGACGTTCGTGGCAACAGCTGTGTGCAGATCAAAAATGGATCATATAACAAGTGCGACAGAGTATGAGCGTGCAGCGTTTAAAGCGTGGAAGTACTGACCTTACTTTGAGTTTGATTCTGTAAAAAGTGACAAAAACATTAGCGAACATTAGGGAAGAAAACTTCTTTTTCCATCGAAAAAACTCCTGAACTTCCGAGCAAGCACCAAATACGCTGCCGCTGGAAGGTGAAATTCACAGAGAAACTGCCGTATCCTTCCATTGACCGCCGCGACACACCTGCACCAGGGTAAACCTCCGCCTGCCCCACTCCTGCTATACAGGTGAAAATAGAGCAACAGGACCGCTGAGTCTTTGATTTTATTTATTTTCTGCTGTGTTTTACTTGCATCTATTTGAAAGAGTGAGTGCAAACACAAAAAACTATTATATTTTATGTGCTAGAAAGTGTAGAGAATAGGTTTAAAAGTTAAACAAATTTCTTCCAGTCAGAGAATGCTGTATATAATTTAATGTTTGCTTGATGCATAAAGTTAAAAGATTAAAACTGATAAAACCAGTTTTAAAAAGAGATTTTTTTCATTTTATTACATTTTATATGATGGATTATGCAGAAACAGTAGAATTGGGCTGAAAGATCTATTGCTTTATTACTTATTTAGGGTGTAAATCCTGTTTTGAAAAGTAACTAAGTAACGAATTACTTTTGAAAATAAGTAATCAGTAAAGTAATGGGATTACTTTTTTCAGGAAGTAATCATTAATTAGTTACTAATTACTTTTTTCAAGTAATTTGACCAACACTGATACCTAGCCCGAGTGCCGACCCCGACCTATGCTCTGACAACCCTCACTAATATTTAACACAAGAAGTGCGCAAATAGGGAGGGAATAGTATTGTATTTTCTGTAAAGTCATTCTGTTTTTTCTACCTTTTAAATGCACTTTAGGAAGTTTGTAGTGCAATGGAAACATATGCAATGTACAGGCTTTTCTTATTTGCCCTGTTTGAAATCCATTTTATACTTTTAAATATAATTTTTGAGTAGAATTATTCTTTTTTTTTTTTTAAATGGATTAATTATTTAATAATGTAACACATTTTAGGCAGATGTACAACATAAAAGTGAAATCAGAGGTCAAATGTAACATGATAATTTTTTACATGCTGACAATACACACCACTTGTAAGAAGCATAGTTTCTAAATTACAAGGATTTCAGTTTTCTAGCAATGAATCATTAAGTTGACCTTTAAGACCTTGGTCAACTTAAGAAAAGCTTGTTAGTTCTTCATCACGCTGTCTGTGAACAATTAGCCACCACAAAACTGACGGGACTAGCTCCGTTCCTATTTAGGCTATATATAAGTGTAGGTTAATAATAGACATGGTCAAGATAATTCGGTGTTTGGTCTAAATGTGCTCCATGCAAGAAGACTAGTTTAACTGTATCATACTTGACACATGAGACTATGTGAGTGTTTGACTCCACATCCTCAGTGTGATTTTCTTTCCTGAAAAACCAGAATAAATTGCACAATACATTTTTTAAGCAACAACTTGCACAGAAATGCCAGATTAAGCAAAAAGATACAAATTTAAAGTTAAATATGCAAATTTATTTTATTATTATTTTTATTATTTTTTTGGTAAGGTAAGGTTAAAAAAAATATTAAAAATTTTAAAAGAAAATTATTTGATGGTTCGGGCTTTACAGAGTTAAGAAAACACTCTGACATCTTCTAATTTTCCTAATTTCACTCATATTTGTCCCTTTTCAGCGTTGGTCCTTCATTTTTTTTGACCTAGCATAAATTATGCAAGCAATTTCAGTGAAGAGAAAGCGGCAGAGAAAAAAATGCCAGATTCTGAGAATATGGTGGCCAGGTTGAGATTGCAGGCATGTGCTCAGTGAACCTGCACAGTCACTGTTCTCTCATCAGTTGAATTAACAGAATTAATTATGACTCTCTGCCTGGGAACACTCTGCTGGCATTTACATGCGGTGACCCATAATCCCTTCTCTGCAGTGTTTATGCGTTTGTGTGTGTTCATGCACCTTACCCTTGAAAAGAACAGCTGCTAAGCATGGACAGTGATCACACACACACACATACCTACAGTCACACAATGGCACACGCACATTTTGCTGTACCTGCCTGTTAGCATTATTGGACAAGACAGCTCCCTGTGTAATTTGCATAGTGATATCATTTGGATAATATTGCAGCTAGCTTAGGCGCCACCTGCTTCTGTGCTGAAATTGCTGGTGAAAAATGGAGGCCAGGTGGGAACAGGGGTGTGGGGCTTCACGGAGCTAGAATGCAACCTTCTCCAATTATGATATACATCGTTATAATTGGGGGATGCGTGTCTTTGGGTGTAATTGTGCAAATCATTTTTTGCCGTTTGACTGCGGTGTTTGCCCTTACGTGTTGACATCATCATAAACCGAATAAGCAGCTTTCTCTCACTCGTTCACTCAGCTCCATCGTGCATTCAGATTTTCTAAATTTGTACAGTTTCTGAAATAGTGAAATGATAAAGTCCCATTGACTTTGACTGGAGAGCCAGTTGTCTCTCACTCTTAGGCTACGTTCACACTGCAGGCTAAAGCACATCAAATCCGACTTTTTTGACCCTATGCAACCCATATCCAATCATGGTATGACAGTGCGAACAGCACAAATCCGATATTTTCAAATCTGACCTGGGTCACTTTCGTATGTGGTACTGAATCCGATACATACCTGATGTTTTAGAAAGCGACTGCTGTTTGAATGGTCATGTCGCATTAAATCTGTCTTTTACGTCACTGACACCACACAGATGCCAATCCGGTTGTTAAGTCTGACGTCACTAGCCGTGTCTGGGCCTAAACTCCGCTGCAGGTCCATATATCAAACAATCACTATGGCATTACTGAGAGTTGAAAACCTGTCTAAAGTCTTTCATCTTTAATAAAATGATCAGCGTTCTGCTCTACCAGGTGTAACAGTTGAGTATAACATCCAGGCATCCATGAAAACGGAATTTATGACATTTAACGGAGTTAGAAGTTAGCAGGAAGTTAGCTCGCTAGCTTCTATCTAAATACAATATAGCATGTCCTGACTGCAGGGTTTTGGAAACAAATTAAAACGTACAGCTCTGTTATCACTTCCAACATAAATGAAGACAGAAAGCTAAACAGCAGTGACGTTTGTAGGGTTACTGAATTTTGGCTAGCTGGTATATAATGATGTGCTACGTGACCGCTAGCGACACAGCTATGTTAGCATAATATAAACAAGCTAACTTTTTTTCCACTGGATAAAAGTTAACGTGAGTGTTCTCGGTGGTCAGGAACAAATGTAATCGCATGGCAGGATGCTGTAAAAGGACCACACTTCAGCCAGGAGAACAACTGAGATAATCCATCCACAATACGAGGTTAGTCATTCATATACTGCTGCATGGGCTGGGCTGTAGTTACATCCTAAGGTTTTAAAAACTGAGCTTAAATAAATGATTAGCGGTAATAAAAGCTGAGGAAGGTCAACAGTGATCACTGACTGTTTTAGGAGCTTTTTGAGATTAAATAGAAGAAAATACAAAACATTAAACATGTTAACAACACAAAAGCCATATTAAACGCAGACTACTTTAGGCCCGGATGCAGGATTCGTCATGTCATCACTTAACGACCGGATTATCAGTGCCGGAGAAGACAAACAAGAAAGCATGGCGGCCATTGTTAAAGCACGGGCTCTCTTTTTTCTCAGTGTCCTTCTTTCTCTAACTAATTTGTCAAAATCCTGTCGGTTACAACTGTGCAGAAATTGATAGACTGCTGCAACAACACCTACTAGCTCTGTAGCCGCTATTTTTACTTCCATAAACAGAGAGGGTTGCGTGTGACGCCTTCTTTTGCGCATGCGGGACGCTTTGAGGGCCGTGTGTGTGACCGTAGCCTTAGTGGCCCAGTGGCAGTATTACCACATGCTCACCTCTCACTTACATACTGTCGTGAGTTCAAGTATATCATGCACTTTCATGATTTAGTTTTTGTACTGTAAACATTTTCCCGTGTACCAAATCATTCCATATTGCAGAGGGACAGCTTTACTATAACAGGTTAAATGTCCCTGAACTGTGGAAAAGCTTGTATGACAGAGATGATTACGACCACTTGGATCAATTCCCAGTGGTAGCAGATTAGCTTCTATCTCAGGTACAGCACTCTTGTGGCCTATTAAAGTGGCTGCCCAGTGTTTATGAGCTGTCTCTCTTCAGCTTTCTTACCCAACATCTTTGCCTCCAACTTTTTATCTGTGCTAGAAGCAAGCTAGAGCTCAAATCCACCAGTAGAAACAATCCCACCTCAGTTTCTTGCAGAAATGGCATAACTTAGCTGCTTTTGTTCTCTGCCGAACCGTTTCTGTGACTTCAGAGAGGAGGTCGCCATAACAAAACAGCAACTGGAAGAACCTCTTTGCCCTCACAGCTTTCACTGACCTCCCATCTCCCTCCTATCCAAATGTGGCTGCAGCGGAGTATGGAAACAACAGATAACGACTCAAGCCCTGTGAGATGTGTTATGGAGCTCTTAATGAAAGAGTTGTGCCCCATTGAGCCCTATAATGAATGTTCTGACATTGAAAATCCCAGGAGGAGCAGCTTAATTCCTGGGAGTAGGTTCAAGCAGCTAAACACACTTTCATAGAGAAAACAGTGACTAAATGATGCCTTAAAAAATTGGCATTGTGTAGTTAGTTTGGTATGCATGTATCTACGTGGCCCCATCAGAGAAAGGTGTTCCAACACCTTTGTTCTGGCTCTTTATGCAGCCTTGTCCAGCTTGTCTGATACCTGTTTAGCTTTTATCCTGACTAATGGAAATGTCAAAAACACTGTAGAAAAGCTGGACTGCCCATTCTCCTCAGAAGCCAAAAGATGTGAAGCTGAGATTGCTGCCAAGCCTCGTCAAAGACGCACGCACACCCTCACGCACACAGTCAGAGTGCTATGCGGTATTATAACTGATAAGAGCTTTTGTAGATTTTAGTAATGATGTCCCTGAATACCAAGTGAGCTACATCTAAAGAGACCCACAGGAATTAATAAAAATGTCTCCAATTTCATGGCCGCAGTGGTTTCCTGCTTTTGAGAGATCACAAAAGAAAATCACTGAATGCCACAATTTAATTATGTATTTCAGGGTGTCTCTGGATGTATTGCTCCTTTTTGGAAATTCTGCATCCCCATTCTGGTCCCTCTCTTTGTCTTTCCCCATCATTCCACGTCACGCTTTCATTTTTCTTTTACTTTCTCTCAGCACTCATTTCCATTTCTTTTCCTCTTTTTTTTTTCTTATTTCAAATTTCTCATTCAGATCTCATCCCCTGTCCTTTCTGTCTTGCCCGGCCCCCTCCTTTTTTTGTACCCTTGTGTTCTCTTTTATATTGCTGCCTCTCTCCACCAGTGCTCTGATTCATTCCTCCTCTGCTTCACTCTTTTACATGGGCAGGTGGCAGAGCAGCTGGCCTACTATGGCCATGTGTCAGAGACAGTAATCACAGAGGAGATGTTTGACGCCGCTGTGCAATTTGGCACAGTGCAGGGTGACCCCACCCAGAGCTGAGAAAGACGACCTGTTTGGATAGCCCCCCGGTTGCCCCAAGCACCGACTGGGAAAGGAGCATCAAGGACGGCTCACCTCACACCTCAACGGCCTCGCAGGTGGGCTCCTCAGGGGAAGAGGGGGAGACGGTTGGCTGTCAAATGACACGAGGCGGCAGATCTACAAAAGGTTGGCAGCTGTGTAAAATGAAAGAAGAAAATTTGTAGGCCACTTAAAGCCTGCAATTAATTGGAAACAGCACAAGTACAACAAAAAAAGTTTTTGTATTGGATAGACTGAATCTTTCAAGATGCTTCGTTGAAAGGCTTTGTGGGAAGATGGTTCAGTTACTTCAGAATCTGCTTTTTCAGTCTATAATTGCAAAGCACTGAGAATTTAGTCATATGGTTTATGTGAAATAATCATATGGCTATTTAACGATTCAGAAAATCTAGACAGCTCGGAATAGATCCAGTATTTAGAGATCAGCATAATGCTTTTTTCCTTTATACACGACCACAGAGGATTTGAAACCAAACTACAATTGTATTCTCAAAGTGCAGATTTTTCATTTTTATTTGAGGCAGATCCGGGCTTTGTACAGCCAACAGGCCACATCAGGTCCTTCTTTTGTCCCTGACATCATGCAGTTTGCCCTCTTTCAGCTTCCTTGCTGGCTTACTGTTCTTTCTGATTTTGTGTGAAATCAAGTTCACTGTAAATGTTTTGCATCTGAAGTTTATAACCAACGTTAGATCGCAAGACACGGGCGTCTTGCTATTTATTTACTCAAGTTCAAGGTAAAGCTGTGTTCTTAGTTTGCTGTCTTTACAATTTGAATCACTATTACGAGACTGAGCACATGGAGAAATACAAGAACTTGACTGACGCAGAGCAGGAATGGATATCTGAATGTTTGCTAGCAAAGCTCCAAAAGAAACAAGGACTTTTTTTATTTACCGAGCTTTGCACATCCAAGGACGGAGCAGTCAAGACCAGCTTTGCAACTTCCCATAAAATCACAAAGAACGGGAAGCTATTCTCTGATGGGGAGTTTATCAAAGAGTGTCTGGTAGCCTCTGTTGTGCTAATATGAACTGAGAAAAATTATTTGAGAATGCACCCCTCAGTAACAAGATGGACCGAGCACATTGTAGTAAATCTGGAGTTTCAGTTAAAAAGTAAAGCGGAGAATTTTGGCTTTTTCTCTTTAGCTCTCGACGACACCTGTGATGACCATGACACCCCAGTCACTCATCTGTATATGTAGGACAAGTTTGAGATGATGCAGGAGCTGGCAGTAATGCTCTGAATGAAAAGTATTACAACAGGAAGTGGTTCAATCACGGAGGCCGATTCCTTGGATGGGCTGGGGCTGAAATGGGACAAACTGGCAGCTGATGGCTGTCAAAATTTGACAGGGAGCATTTTTGGACTATATATAGCTCATACTTCATTGTTGTATTCCAAAGCTATTGTAACTTGCTGCTTCTAATGGCCCGGAGTGAATACATAATGCATAAAGAAAAACTACACCGCACTGCTTTGCATTGTAATTTCACTGTAATTGTAATTTTGACTTAAAATGATAAAGGGGAAGTGATATTAGTCTTCAAAGCTTTGCTGGTGATAAGAAGATGAGACAAGAGTGAGAAAATACATGTAGACATAGACAGACTTCTAAAAGAACCACTGCTTTGTTCTACCGGTGCGTTTGATGTTTCGACCAGAAGAGCTCACAAATTCTGCTTATAAGCAACAACTTAAACCAAACTCTGTGCCTACAAAAGAAGTCAACACACCCTCAGGTAGTGAATGAAAATTGCTTTGAGAACGGTGAAAGACAACTAATTTTGTAATGTAAGATGTTAATACGCTGGAATCAACTCTAATGCACTTTGGGTCAACTCCTCTCGGTCTGATTATTCTTGACAAAACAGACTAATAAATATTACAATATACAGTTTGTGCCAATACATAACAGCTGTCTCTCGAGTAAATTCGTCACTGTGAATAGACTCTAACTTTACCCTTATTTTGTGATGGTAGTTATTGTTCTGCACTACAGTCTCAGTGAGTTTGATGTAGCGACACTTGAACCAGTTCTCTACCTGCTGTAGTTTGTTTTTAAGAGTGCTTGAAGCTTGCAGCACATTTTCAGAGCAGGACAAGAACTACTGCCGCTGGCTGCAGGCCATGATGGAGAAGTTGGAGTCCATCCAACTGCTGAATTAGAGGATCTTTGGGGATCACCACAATAGCAACCTGGTCAGCCTAACACTGAGAGAAGTAAGACAGTCACTCACAGCCGGTCTAGTTAATTGGAAGCAACTGAATGTTAAAAATAAGAGTGGGGAAATTGTTCACTAGTAAGTTAATTGCCTTCTCCAATTGTGATATGCATTACTATGTCTGGGAGATACTTGTATTGGGGTGTAACTACGCAAACATTACTGCCATTTGACTTTACTGTTTACACGTGCATGGCAAAGTTATTATAACTGAATAATCAGATTTCTCTTTTATCATTGTGTCAACCATGCAGGAGAAGATATTGGTTCTGTGCATCATCGCTTTTGTTTATTGTGCAAAAGTGCAATGACTTTGAGATAAAGGAAAGAAATAAGGAGTTGTATGTGACATGATACTTAATCACTTGTGGGCTCTCCAGCACTGAATGCAAACACAGGTTGTGCAGTTCTCACACTTTTTTCTTTATGCACACACATGCAGCATGTTAACGAAGATGCCCTGCTGTTCAGCTCGGCTCTGAGTTCACTTTCAAGGCTTCTTACCTGGTTTCTGCAGACTGACTTGTAATGCATTTCTCCTCCGACGAGCTACTGAAATAGGGCAAAAGAGTGATTAGCCAATGCACAACAGGTGTGCCACCCATCTGACATGATGCTGCCCCCTAAAACATCCAGCTCCACCTCTCCCATCTGCATCCAAGTAAAGGCTACACCCTGCCAACAGACTGTTTAATTTAGCAATAGCTATCACCAAAATAGCAGCCTGGTCATAACTAACAAAAAGGGAAAAGCAAGACATACACATGAGACCTAGCCAGTTAGCAGCATCAGATAAAAAAAAAAATACTTCCAGAGTAAATAAAGGTGGAATAAAGGTTAATATCCTGAACTCAAATCAGGGCTGTAGCACATGAAAAAGTGCGAACATGTTTATTTATTTCATATATTGTTGCTTATTGTCAGCAGTTTAGACTAGCAGCCATCCATTTTCCAGACAGCTGACAAGAGCTGGCTAAACAAAAACAACAACAGCTGATTATAAGCTAAGATTACGCCAGCTGATGTTAGGCTCAAATATCCTTAAAGTCACACTTTGCCTTTGATAAACAGTTAGACTACATTTTTTTATATTGTATGAGTAACTAAGCATCAAAGCTGAACTGTAGATCCACTTCAAAGAAAGTTTTACTAATACCGGCTAACAGTAGCTAACAGTAGCTAGCAGAGGCTAACAGCGACACTAACAGCAGGGCCAACAGAAAAGTTCAGGACACCCTGAAAACACAAGTGAGATTCACTGACTCGTGGAATCCTTTTACAGCCTCTTGCCGAGTGAATAAAAGGTTGATGCTTCACACTTGCATTGACAGCTGAGGTTAACAGTGGACTGACAGTATGCACAGATATGCAAATTCGTGAAGGCGGATCCGTTATGCAGTCTAAATGGATTGTTTTTGATCTCTTTTGGCTGACTAAAACGTGTTTGACCTACAGCAACCATAGCTAGGAAGCATGCACTTGAACTGGAAAGATAAGAAAACTCAGTCCACTGCAATATGCAATCTGCTGACACCTAGTGGTGAACATACTGTAACTTTAACAACGTCACTTTTAATCAGTTTCACTATAGCTACCTAAAAATTACCCGCTCACTCGTGCAAAACATTTCCTCTAGAGGAAGACAGAACATCACAATAATGGATATGGTGAAATCCTCTCTGACAAAGTGTCACATTGACAGCCAACAGTTGATCTGCCTCATGCGAAATGCCTTTTTAGACTTTTTCTTTACATCGCAGCCAAAGAAACGCTCTGTGTTGTTCGCAAAGCTCGAAAGGTAAACGCTAACAGACAACTTGAATTCAAACACGCGCAGAAGTAATCATACAGCGTACTGTTGCTTTGTGATGGTTCAATTCTCATGCTAATTATTTCAATCAGTGTGCAAAAATGCCACTGCTTTTCAAAGAAAAAACACACACTCGAAGCACAAATGCATGTTCATACAGAAACTGAAACTGCACACCCCCCAATTACAACCTCCTCTACCTGACACCGCTCCATGTTTCCTGGATAATCAGACAAAGATTGGATAATCCTGACAGAAATCCTTTTCATTCCCTCAGCCCCCTGCAAATTCTCATTTTGCAATATCATTTTCAGTCAATACACCAACAATCAAATGCATTTCAAGGATTTAAAATTCCTAGACTGTCAAGTCTGGCCTGTGGGGGTAAACATTTTTTTTTAAAAGCTGTATTCTTAACTTTCCAGATTGACTAACAATGAAGTCACAATAATTTACTCTCCGTGACTGTGGAAAAGGAGAGTTAGAGCATAAATATGGATGTAAGTAGAGAACACAAGTTTTATTATAGCTCCTGGGCATACAGATTTCACTCCCATGCCAGAGTGAGTGGTAACAATCATGCAAAGCACTTTTGCTCTGAGCAGGGCTGAGCCTCAAACGCTGCTTACATCCCCTCATTTGAGGTTCCTAAAAAGGTCAGCTGACCCACGAAAGCATACGCATTGAAGCGCACGCTAAAATCGTTTCGCATACAGCACGATCAGGTTTGAGACGAAAACAGCGTCACAAGTTTGAAGAATAGCACGCAGGTTTCTTTGGCGCACACTTAACCTTCAGTGCTCTGAAACTGCTCATTATTTTACTGTTTTCCGCCATCGTTTTCTGTCCTTGTCTTGTTTATCTTCTCTGTTTAAAGGCTAATGGAGGGCTGCATGTTGCTGCCACTGGGTATGAAAGAGTGTTTTGATGATGGCCAGCTACCTGCTCTATGCTGAGCCTGACTGTTCCTGCTGTTAGAACTGATAAATTTGAAGTGAACCGTGAAGCTGTTGTCTCACCAGTACGCTGGCCTTTAAAGTCCCTCATTATCCATTATGAGCTCCTACACCGTTCCCCTCTGCTTTCAACCACCTACTTGCTCTTGATTTATGACCGGTCGCTTTATACCTTTTCCTACATGAAGTTATTTCTCACCTTGCACACCTCTTTTTCAGATCCCAAGCGGCATATACTGAACACACACACACTTGTCCTGCTTAGGGATGCAGATTGAAATGTATTTAATCAGTGCAAAGAGCAGGGTATACATTTCATTCCAAGTGACTCAACAGCTGTTTTCCATGAGCTTTATAGACACAGAGAACCTATGAGTGCCACTCTCTCTCTTTTTCTTGCCGTTCCCATTCTTGCACTTTGTAGGTACACAAACATCAGAGAGCAGTTCTCTCTCGAGATGAGATATATGATTTTACAGCATCTGCTGTGTTTTGAAAGGAAATCCTTTTTTCTGCATGATCTGCGTTATGTCACGCCTAAGCGTAATCCAGTGAAAGCCTCGATGCGGCTCTGTGATGTGGAATGTCTTGTATGTTATTTTTGAACAGATATTGTGTGTGCAAGTTGGTGGGCAACGTAGCGCTGTATATCCCAATGGAAGGCCTACAGCACAGCCCTGAGGACGCCACAGAGGATAAGAAGCCAGCTCAGAGAATGTGTGTGTGGGTGCCTTTGTCTTTCCGTTCGCCTCCCCGGGGACGTTGTCTGAAAGGTCACACAGACTTTATCTTTTGATC
This sequence comes from Rhamphochromis longiceps, assembly GCF_057381845.1. Lineage (NCBI taxonomy): Eukaryota > Metazoa > Chordata > Actinopteri > Cichliformes > Cichlidae > Rhamphochromis > Rhamphochromis longiceps. Next base: position 54,453,559 of record NC_140559.1, on the reverse strand, counting down.
TGTGATTCTCTGTTCAAAACACCATTGAAGCTCTAGCATCAGCTTCCTGACTCTGACTCTTGAGAGTTTTTATTTAATGAGGCACTGGGCTCGCCACCTCTCACCTTCAACTATCCACATTCTTTGTTTTCTTTTTCTTCTCTCCCTCTCTCTGTACCTCCATCATCTCTTCAATTCCATTTCTAAACAATCTTTTTCAGTCCATGCTTTTATTTTAACCTTCCATTGTGCGCCATTTCTAAAGTCGGTCCGGCCTTCTTCTTTACTGCCTTTGTCTCGACTTCTTACGTTTCCCTATTTTCACATTTGAAAGAATTACGCTTAATGGCCAGAAATTGATGAGGATGATGGACACATCTGTTTTTGTGCAAGAAGCGGCCTTCTGCTGTGCCAGTCTGTTGGATGAGCAGCTGCGTGTAGCAAGAGGTAAAGTGTAGCCAGAGGTCGAGTACACTGCCAGTTTGATGCCGCATCAAAATTCTCCAAAGAGCTCCATGAACGGTGCAGCAAAGGGTGTAAAACATATTTCGTACACACCGATCTGGCATACCATTATGACCACTAACAGGTGAAGTGAATAACACTGATTATCTCTTCATCGTAGCACCTGTTAGTGGATGGGATATATCAGGGAAAAAAGTGAACATTTTGTCCTTAAAGTTGAAGCGTTAGAAGCAGGAAAAATGGGCAATTGAGAGCCATCGTGCGAATTTGACAAGGCCCAGATTGTGATGGCTAGATGATTGGGTCAGAACATCTCCAAAACTGCAGGGGTGTTCCCACTCTGCAGTGGTCATTATCTATCAAAGGTTGTCCAAGGAGGGAACACTGGTGAACCAGTGACAGGGTCATGGGCAGCCAAGGTTCGTTGTGGGAAATGAAAGCTAGCCCGTGTGTTCCGATTCAACAGACCAGCTACTGTAGATGAAATTGCCAAAAAATGTGATGCTGAAAGATGTCAGAATACACAGTGCATTGTAGTTTGTTGCATATGGAGTGTGGGTGGGCAAAGAGCGCATGAGCATCAGAACTGGATCACAGAGCAATGGAAGAAGGTGGCTGGTCTAATGAATCATATTGTCTTTTACATTATGGGTGCGTTGGGTGCGTTGCTTACCAGGGGAACACATGGAGCCAGGATGCACTGTTGAAAGAAGGCAGGCTGGCAAAGTCAGTGTGATGCTTTAGGCAGTGCTCTACTTGGAAACCTTGGCTCCTTCCATCCATCTACTGTAAGCATTGTTGGAGACCATAAACGCCCTTTCATGGAAACAGTCTTACCTGATGGCTGTGGCCTCTTTCAGCAGGATAATGGACCCTGCCACAAAGCTAAAATGGTTCAGGAATGATATGAGCAGCACAACAACAACCTCCAAATTCCCCAGATCTCAATCCAATCAAGAGTCATTGGGAAACGGTGAACAAACAGGTCCAGTCCATTGAGAAAATCACAAGTTACAGCACTTAAAGGATGTATTGCTAACATTTTGGTGCAGATACCAAAGCACACCTTCAGGAGTCTACTAGAATCCATGCCTCAGTGGGTCAGGGCTGTTTCAGCAGCAAAAGGAGGAACAACACAATATTAGACAGGTGGTCAAAATGTTGTGCCTGATCAGTGTAGAGTCACAACTAAGGTTGCCCAGGTGAAAAGACAGTGTTATTTAGCAGTAAACTAACTGATTTAAACAAAATTAGCAACCAAAACATTTTAACTTCAATGCAAAAGGAAAGTCAGTTTGTAAGTTGCAGAAAACGGCTCCCATCATCCTTAGTTTTGCAAATGATATGCAGCTTTAGCTGAGTTGAAGCTGCCTTCATTTTAACTTGTAGGTAAGCTATCACATTTTAGTGATAGGCTGCTTTATTTCCAGGACAGCTACCAAAGTGCATGCAGAGTGTGGCTTTCTGCTCGGGGCAGTGTGACACAACACATGGCTTCGGACAGCAAAGCATATTGGCTGGTGTAAAGCCACCACAGAAGCACAGTATGATGAATTATGGGCAAACGGAGAATATTGAGGCTTTAGCCGCTGCGCTTTACAGCTCTGGGTTGGCTTAGCCAGCTAAACAGTCCATTTAACACTGTAGGGCCAACTCTGCCCAACAGCACCTGCTTGGATGTTGAATTTAGGCACTGCATGACTGATGACACTGGCTCATGGTCAAATCACATACAGAATACCAGTGTGTTCCTTACTTTTTAAACGTTTAGTGTGCATCAGTACAAAGATGCCAGGTAAAGGCTCAGAAGAAGCAGAAGGACCCTAGACTCTATCAGTGAGGTCTCTTTTATGTGAAGTGTTACGCAGAACTTGACATTTGGCATTTCTCAGACAGAAAACCTGTAGATTATTGTATATACGGGAACTTTATATAGAAACGAGTTTACAGAAAAGAGCGACGGATGGGGATGAATAAATCTTACTCTTTGCTGTTGACTTTACCATCCAGTGCAGCGAGTGGGTAGGTCAACACTCTGTGTACTCACCTTTGAGGGATTTTGTGCATGTGTGTGTGTGAGTGTGTGTGTGTGTGTGTGTGTGTTAATGGGATGGCCAGGACTGTCTTATTCTGGTTCAGTCAAACATGTCCTTGTTTATACTGTAGCAGCCCTCCAGTAAAGCATGTCCAGCTCAGCCCTGACCACCATGTGCCTTCCTTATTACCAGTTAACAATGCATTAAGTAACATTTAATTAAGCTTTTTATAGCCACCAAATCTGAACTGAGAATAATGTTTTCTTAAGATGACCTGGAATGTGTATTAAATAGGATTGCTCGCATTGTTTCTGCTTCAAAAGAAAAAAGTGTTAATAATGTTAATGAATGCATTGTTATGTGATAATAAATGTTTATTAATGATATAACACTTAAACATTTCATCTTATAAATGCATATACACAATATGCCTTTACATGACATAGAAACACCTCATTATCTACTAAATAATGATGCTAGCAGGAAGTCTTACCTCTAGTTAAAGTTCTTTTTAAGTCTCCATTTGCAAAACTTTTTTTTGAAACATAAAGGCCAAAAGAATAAACATGGATAGTGACAGCAGCATATCTTAGAAAATGGAAAAATAACACAACTTTTAAACTTCCTCGTCCATTTAACCATCCTATTGCACTGGGACCATACGTGCACTTACGCCGAGCACTGCTAATCCTTGGTTGCCCATAGTGTGAACTGAAGGCATAACAGTGAACTCTGGATGCTAACAGCGATGCCTGTCACAGAGCTCAGTTTAAAACACGTCTGCCGCGCAGATCAGACAGACATCTTTGCATATACACAGGCTTGTCCAACAATCCCCCCATGAATATTTCAAACATCTCTGTTGTAGAAAATTTGGAGATGTGATACTTCAAAGTTCTTTACTCGAGCAACCCTGTATGCGGCAGATAAGTCGGCGGTGCAATATTAGCAGATAACCTTTCGCTGTCAGAATGTGCTTTCCCCAGCTGATCAGCTCTCCATTTGGATTAGGGTTTTGTCTTGTTCTGATAAAGCAACACCATCACTGATGCTCCCTCCCGCTCATCCTGGGTGTTCAGACAGCAGAGATACAATACCCTGCGACTGAGTGCACCGAATAAAAGGCCCCATCACAACTTTCATTACCCCAGCTCTTTTCATTTCAATTGACAGCTCCGCAGTCCAGGGGAAAAATGTTTAACCTCAAATGATTATGTCCTGAACCCTCATTGTTACAATCATTTGCTGCCCTGTTGCATGACTTTTTTCCTTTTTTTCTTGAAGTCTTTTATGTGTGCCTGCATTTTGGCATCATCCTCATCATCTTCTTTTCTGCCCCCCCCCTCTCTCTTATTCCTTTGATAATACATCAGGACTTGCTGGTTCAAACAAAACATTTGGTGTAATTATTTTCTAAGTGTGGATGTGGCTTCATTGATCTGACAGGGCCAGACTTCAAACCTTTCAAACCAAGGGATACGCACCTTTAAAGTACATCAGGGCAGAGCACGTTGCTGATTCTGCCACCTTGGACTAACCACAGGAGTTAAATGGCTCGCATTTGGATTGTTTTACTCAAAAGGAGAAGGCCGAGAATACGCGCTGGCTTTCTAACCTAGTCTATCAGAATCACAGCCTCGAGAGCATTGTATCCGTTTAGATTTTCATCATCTGACATAATGTTTTGATGTCTTCTATAGCTCTTCAGTGATGCCACAAAAGGCATTACTGAGCCCTCCGAGTCCTTAAACTCACGTATAGTTGTTGATATCTGAAGAGGAAGAAATTCACAGCCACTTAGATGCCTTGCAGAGACTGTGCTTAAATGCAATAAAGTTGCCCTGCAGGGTCGCAGTATTTACTCCCGACCGCTGACCCCAAACTATGCATGTTGCATATTGAAGTATGCAGGTTGAAAAAAACAAAACCCGCAGATCTTGAAGTACAACCACATGTGTATTTTTGCCAGGCCGCTCCCTCTGCACTGGCGCACGTGATTATTTGTAACGCAGGGAATGGAAACCTGTGTGGCTCGCACCTAAAACAGCGACAGCCTCTCCTGCAGCATTGCTTACTTTATGTTTTCCATCTCCTCAGGTGGACGGGAGGCTTTCTCTTCCCCCCAATTGTGTGATTGAAATGAATTATTTCCATTCCAGGGCATTGGGCCCTCTTCATGTTTTCTGAAGAAGAACCAGATTGCTGATGTGGTTTTCATTTGTGTCTGATATATATGTATGTATGTATTTTGGCTAATACTTTCTAATCAAGGTTGGTAATTTCTGCCCTGATACCATGTGGAGATCTGCCTCTTTTTAAGTGTGTAATGCATTCACTTTGTGTGTTTTCTGTGTGGGTTTTTTCCTTTCTTTTTCAGGTCTGTAACTGTGTGAGTCGGCATTGTATCCCAAGATTTGTGTGTGTGTGTGAGACTTGCCACTGCCCCTCTCTCCCCTTCAGGGCCTCAACCATTTTCTTCATTTGTTGCAGCTTTGTGTTTCTTCTCTTTTTTTCCCCTTCTCCTCTCCTTGCACTGGGGGAACACAATGTCTGGTTTAATATCATTTTCCAATCACCAAGGGCTGCAGGGCAAGGACTTTTGACTGGGCTGTTTCGTTCCAGCTAATACCAAAGAGAGGCGAGAGAAAATAATAACCCTACTGGTTGATAATAGCCACGGCGATGATTCTATACTCATTTGCCTCTGGTACACTCTGTATCTGCGGCTGATGTTGTCTTTCTACACGGAGCGACGCTACTTTTACAAGCTGCCTGACATCCTTCATCTCCTTCATGTCCGTCTGAGATGTATTCAACACCATCTGTTTCTGCAGAGAAAAACCAAAGAGGAGTGATGTCTGGTTTGAAGAGGAGGATGAACTAAAGGTCCAGTGGATATGTACTTTTTTTTTGCGAAATTCAAGACTCGGCTGTTGTAATGTCTTTCTGAAGAGGTGCAGATTCTGAGGAAACAGATTATACAAGAGCTTAGGGGGGAAATCCCTGGAGAGTTACAACTCAGGGACATATGTTGTCTTCATCGTGTCCCTCCTCTCCTTCCTACACATACTTTATTTTTTTCCTGAGAAAGAGAGAGAGATAGAGGGAGTCAGACCAAGAAGGAAAAGAGAAGGGGGTGAGGAAAAGAAATCATTATTAACTCATAAGCTGGTTAATGCTGTAGCACTCTCAACCTTCAGCTCAAATGAGAATTTCTATCATTTACATATCAATTTAATTTCCTGCGTTTCCCTCTCCCCCCCACCGCCCCTCCCTCATTAAAAGCAGCATTTGCTTGCCGCTGCAATCAGCCTGTGCAGCACATTTTTCAGGGCGGCGAGCGCTCTCACGCACGCCGTTGCATCCCGGACACCTACACACACACATAAACAGAAGAACAGTGTTCGGTTTGACACAAGAAAAGGTAAAGCTATGCACGCCTACATATGCTTTGTGTCACCCTATCACATGCACGCTCACAGGTGTACCAGCACGCACACACACACACATGCAAACACACACACACACACACACAGGCAGCGTGCTGGAGCCCGAGCAGGTAGGCAGACAGAGCAGCTCCGTGGCCTGCTGCAGCTCTGTCAGGATTAAACCAGTGATCAGAGAAATGAAAGGGAAGCTGTCATTCCACATAGGCCTCTATACACATCATCCTCAATAATTACACCCTCTCCTTCCTTCGCCTCGCTTCCTCCACTCTTATAACCTCCTACCTGTGTGCATGTGTGTGTGTGTGTGTGACACAGGCAACACGCTTGACTGACACCAGGCACATCAAATAGGGCCTTTTATGAAATGTGCGCCTGCTTGAATTATACTCACTTTAAGCCTTACCCTTTTTCCCTCTGTAGTTTAAAGCCACACCTGAGAGTGTGTATGTGTGTGTGTGTGCGCGCGCACCGATATTAGCATGCATTTGCGAGCGTCTGAATTGAATCGATACAGATGTGCCTACCCCTGCGCAGCCCACATCTGGCGGTGCGACCGAGCCTGCAGGGGATATTTGCAGCTAACCGCTTCAATCTGGGCCTTGAGACTCATGAATACGATCAAATATTGAGTTCAAGCTAAGTGTTACACGGCAAGGCCTCAAGTGTAAAGCAAGTTTAAGGTCTGTCATTTTGAGTCAATGCCATATGTGACCTTTAGTGCGAAAGTCAAGAGGTACCAGATCCGAGCTGTCGAGCTAGCCCGATCCCTTTTATTTCTTACGACTTAGATTTCTGCATTTGTATTTTCACCGTGCTGTTGTCGCCTATTACACTTCTCAAACACACATGATTAGGGTGGCTGAGGAATGAAATGAATGCATCCTATTAAAGCCTGGCACATTTCTTTGACTTATTTTCAAAGTTTGTTTGTCATTTCGCTTTTTCATTTGTTAGATTTACTTCTTTGAATCAGTATTTTTTTTTTTTTTGGCAAATTGTTAGTTGCATTAGCGAGTAGAATTTATTTTACAACATTGTTTGTCACCTGTGAAGCCTGTGTGCCATTCTTATGTTCACTCTAATACAAAACAATCTGTTTTTCAAACTTTGAGCCGTGTCGCTTTGTGATGTCACTTTTGGGAAACTTTTATTCATTTTTGCCAACAGTAGGAACCCTGATCACTTACTAATTAACAGTGAGACTAAATGGAGCTAGACCTAACATTCATACTGAGTTAGTCCAGTCTAACCGCTGTAATAGTTCTGTCTCGTCAGCAAAGCTTTAGAAAAACCAAAGTGTGTGCTTTGGAGCGAGTAATGAATAAGCTAATACCTTGGTTTTGCTTGCTGTTTGTCCCCCTTTTTGCAGCTAATGACTTTGTACTGTAAGACTACTTCGTATCCAGGGTTTTGTATAACAGTGACTTGTTATTATAGCTCAGCACTTGAGCGTGTAATAAATGTAAATCTCAGTGTCTGTAACTTGGTCCCCCGAAGCTCATTATTTGTGACAAGTGTGTGAGACAGTGTTTGTTTTCTGCTATGTTGCAGATGAGTAATGAGATCATTCGCCTGTGCTTCCAAAGCATCTCCCTGGACAAGATCTTTAAGGGCTATGTGATCCCCAGCAAGCAAAACCTCAGCAATTTCATCCAGCAATTCCACTCCTGGAAGGAAAGTTACCTGCACGCCTCACAGGTTTACCGCAAGTGAGGAAATGATCGACGGTCACAGGATGTGACACGTTCGCAGTACTTCTATAAATGAAATGATATACATTTTAATGGAGTAATTGTAGCGCTTGTTGAAGTGGTAATAAGGACAAACCGGTTTAAATCAGGACATAATAAAAATGATCCGCTCCGTATTTGTTTAATACAAGACGAAGGCATGAGGTGTTACGCTGCGGTACTGTTTATTTAACAAAATCTAGACGCATGGTGTGAAAATCTTACCGTTTCTGAAGGAATTAAGACGCTAACTAGCAGCCAGGTGCTGCTAATCAAATGCACTTGATTAACTGATCATGAGCGAGTGTGAGGACCTCTAAAAAAAGCAGAGGTTTTAGCAGTTTGTTGTTCTGGAGCCTTCAGGTGTTTCTTAACACAAAGCCAAGGAGGAGAGGTATCAGTAATGATCTTAGAGAAGCAATTGTAGCTGTCCATCAACCTGGGGAGGGTTATAGAGCCATTTCCAAACAATCTGAAGCCCGTCATTCGTAAGCGAGAAAGATTATCCACAGTAGAAAACATTCAGTTCTCAATCTTCCCACAAGTAGACGTCCCTGCGAATTTAGCACAAGGATCAAGGAGCTGCAGTGACCCAGACCTCAGGCTGAGATGCCAAGGTGAGAGCTGGACATAAACTGTCCCGGGTCATGAGAGGCTGCCATGAGAAAGTCACAAAATGATTATTTCAAGTTATTGCTGCTAAAGGTGGTTTTTTTACAAGCTATTAAATCTGCGTTTAGTTTTTCACACACTTTGGTGCAGTTTTCGTTAAAGAAATAATGACACAGTGGAATCTGTCACGTTCTGCAGTTCATCTCTGGAAGTATTTACCTAATTTTAAGACCTGCTAAACACCAGATTAGTTTTATTATGTCCTGATATATAAAACCCTACAAATCACTGCATGGTAACACTTTATTTTCAACAGTTAAAAACTAAACATTACAAGTAAATGCAATCCTGACATTACAGCTACAAACGACTCATCAACGACAGACTGTTCATCTACTTTATTACAACCTTATTTAGACAACATATATTTTAAGTGCGCTGAAATATTGAAAATACAGTTTCTATATAGCGGTTTTACTCTGAGACACCATGAAGGAGGACATGCAGATAGTTGGTGTGACACAGGAGGATGCTAGGGTGAGATTAGAGGCAGATGATCCACTGTGGTGACCCCTAAAGAGATTATATATAGTTGGTAGGACTGTTCTGGGAACAAAACAGCAGAGAGGCCCTAAGGCACAAAACACAGCCGGTTTTAGATACAGCAGGAAGTCAGGTGGAGATGGGTTGCAAAGCGGCTTGCAGTTGTACAGCAGCTGGCTGTGGAAGGGTATCAGCTGAGCCATCAGGACTGAGATCAGCTTATCTGCTGGGCGGGCTATTCCTCATTCAGCTAAATATAAGACAACATATTTTCATTCAGACTGATTCACTGGAAGTGTGTTTTTTTTTATTGTGTGTGTGTTGGTGGTGGTGGGGTTGTTTGACCCTGAGCCTCATTTGGGAGACAAACGATTTGTGTTTGAATCTGAAGTCAGTGTTAATATGTGTTCGCTGTCCTTGGCCCTATTTTGTGCAGGCTGCTGCAGACACGATAATCTAGAAAATCATAATTTGGGTTCCTTTGGGATTTGAAATAGTTTAGTGCGGTTCCATCTGCAGCTACTTAACACGTAGGTCTAGTCCACGAGGCTAGACCTGCACAGACGGGGTTGAACATATGCAGAACCTTTCTTCTCCTGTTGTTTTATTATTTCAGTACTTTAATCAGCTGTGTTTATGCTTATTTAATTTGATTATGTTTTTTTTTCCATCGGATTTTCTGAAAGCATGGAAGCAATCACATCACCCATGAGATTTTCAGGGAGTGAACTTGTGTGTCCGATTAGCCAGCTTCAACAACTCATTCCAAAGGCTAATTTAATTGAATTAACAGTCATTTATTTCGTTATGGCAGAACAGAATACTTTTCCATCTGTGGGAAGTGCAAGAGAAGGAGCACTCTAAATTAGGAAGTCAGTTTTCAGCAGATAAAAGAAAAACCTATCCCAATAAAAATAGGTTGCAGCTAGAATAAGCCTGCCTCAATGCTGCCTTTATATAGAAATGTGATTTCAGTCAAGACACTCCATAGTAATTGAATCTCCCTTTTTAAAGCAATTCGCAGCTTTGCATTGGCTGTATTGACAGTTCTAAATATGCATGCATCTGCGGTTACTCGCCTTGTTGCGACATTCTCGAATTCATCATCCCATGTGGAAAATTGTCCCACCTCTTCTACTGATAGCATTGACAGATACGGCGCATTCTTTTCACTAAATGATGGCGTAAGAGAACAGTTGTGCACAGTGATATTCGACGTGAATGCCTGCTTACTTCAAAGTGATGTCAAATCCACTGCAGCGGTCCTGTCAGCTAGTTACTTTCCTCGCTGTGTCTTTGCATTAATTTACATCATCTCACTCGAGCTATCCTAGTAATGAAGAACAAAACTAGACGCCCGACATTATTAATTCAGAAACTCCCAACAAAAGTCAAATGCAAATGCAGTGCAATACAAAAAAGAATAGAGCATTTTTACCGGGTCAGTGGAAGACGACAACCAAGAAAGAGCACTTCAAGTTATTGGTTTCTTTCACTTGTCAGTTAATCAGCGGGTCAGTGGTTTTCTGAACTGCAGATTTTCACTTCATTACTATGATTGCCCTAAGAGAGAGTCTGAAGGGCTCGCAGTGTTTTCACTGGCTGACGCACACAGACACACACACACACTTTCCAGAATCTCCAATACCCCTTTGGGCCTCTCACTGTCTGCACGGGCAATCGACCTCGTCCAACCAATTAAAGACAGCGCTTAGTTCCTGATCGATGGCTGAGGTTGGTGTGGGGCAGGATGAGGACAGATGTGGGTGGGTATGTGAATGGGGGAGGGGGTAATTGGGGAGATCCGCTCCATGGCCTAATAAGTTTTTATTTGGTGTCACTATGTAAAGCTTTTCACCCTAAAATCTCATTTAATGTACCAAATGCTTCACCTGCTCTCTCTGGAGGAATTATCTTAAACTAGTGAAACTGTGATTGTTTCACTACTTATACACTCATTGAGTCAACGTGCAATAGGATCTCTTACTATAACGATTGCAGCATATGCATGTTTATGCATGTATGTAACCCATGTCCTCTTCCTCGAAACATCATCACACATACATAATTAACTCTCTGATGTCTAAGTCATCGAGCGCTAACTCTAATCCTACCTCACACATTGGGGTAGCAGCACCAACCATATCAAACCGTATCAAAGTAAAAATATCAAAGTGATCTAATATGAAACACTAAATGCAATTCAGATCATTTTTGCTTTTTATGTAGCATTAGCATGGCTATTTTGTTGGCTTCGATCTGTTTTTGTGGTGCAGGAATTACATGCATCGAGCTGACAGTCTTAATAAAAAACTGGTAAAGACGTCTGCGCTTTGACACAAGCTGAAACAGGCACTATTAGGTCATCTTAACTCAGTCATGTGATTTGGACGTGCTGGCCTGTCGGTTGACTCCAGAGGGTGTACATCTACATGTTTTTTAAAAAAAAATATTCACTATACATTTATTATAAATTCCAGTTCTTTCGATTTACTTGTGCATAGAGTGCAGCAAAAAGAATCACCTGATTTCAAAAGGCTGTTTTGTGAAACACACAAATCTCGTGTTTCTAACATCTTCTAACGTGCTGCGAATGTAAGCATTTTGAAATCCATCATCCCTCCTGTGAATGTGAGTTCGCGTTCTCCATTTGCTTTTGTTCCACGTGTAATGTGTAACGCAAGTAGAATTTACTTACTCAACTGAATTTTGCTAAGCTCACTGCTAAATATGAAATGAAGAACTTCATAATGCACTGCAGGCCTGACAAATTCCACTTGTACGACGGGTTGTTGCCAGTGGTTTATTGTGATGTCTAGGTTAAGTCGTCACGAGATGTCTGAGTCAGCGAACCCTGCAGACAGGAACACACTGCAAGGCTTTAATGAGTAAGAGTGGCCTGGTAATTTAGTTTTATTTTTGCACTCACTAGCAGAGGAATGCAAGTACAAGGTAAGGAATTAAATCACGGTGTCGGGTGTTGCGACTCAGTTTATGCATGGAAAAACCTGGTAGATGGTCTGTATAATGATGTGTAGGAGGGATTTATAAGGTTGAGAACACATCAGAAGTTCCAAACATTTCAAACTCAGAGTTGCTACCTTTTGCATCAGTTTTTTTCTCCGCTCACTGAAATTTAAGGAAACATTAAACTCAAAAATGCTCTCCAAGACAGATTGCCACCGTTTGAAAAATAAATGAAAAACATTCCCTGCTATCTCCACTAGTCCTTCCTCCATCAGCGGCTGGTGAAAGTGGAAGGGTGTTAAGTAAAGAGACCCTGATATGTTTTTCTCCCCTTCAGATATCACACCAGCGAGCCTGTCACCCACACAGCCAATATCACAGTCAGTCCACACACTGAGTTCAGTCACAGGGCAGGGAGAGAAAGCAGAGAGGAGGGAGGGAGGATGAAATGACGAAGAGAAAGGGAAAAAATGTGCCACTGTGGCGTGTCCCAGGAACTCGGAGCAACAGGACACATGCCCTGAGCTCGCAGTGCAGCGTGTTTCATCCCCGACCCGCGGCTTTCCAATCTCTACCCTTTATGTTATGTTGTAAATACATGCAAAAAATAAATAAAGAGATAACACACTAACGCTGCCAGCAGAGTTCACGCATAAATAAGAGATGGGTGGTAGAGGAATGAAATGCAGGAAGAGGAAGGAGAGAAATTGTCTTGGAACGATGGAAGCGTTGGAATAGAGCTACAGACGACGGCAGTAAATGGATGCAGCGTTAATAATCAGTAAAAAGCATGATTCTAGGAAACAGGTGAAGTGACATCAGATGCAATGTCAACACAACAATCCAGACAGCTCAGAAACCTATTTATCAGTCCCCAAAGGATTGCGCTATTTCTGAATTTGTCACAGAATTAGGGATACATCGGGGAATGCGGCCTCCTCTGTGGCAAATGGAACGAGCTGCTTAATAAAGTCATAAATTGAACTGGCAAATTGTCCCCAGCACCGCGGTAGCCAGACTCTAGCATTTGCGTCCTTCTCACCTTCCTGCTCTTAAAGCACATCTCAGACACGCACGATTTTTTTCTCATATTTCTGCAGCGATGACTTGGTCCCTCCCACGCAGTATTAAGTGCACATTAACACAGCAGAACAGGCTGTAATTGCAGTTAAGTAAATCTGTTATTTATTTATTTATTTAGTTATTTATGAAGGTCTGTTTCTGAAGAATTGACATTTCAACTCACTTTAGTCAGTTTAACTCATGGACAGAGAGTCAGTTTGGTAATCTCATTGGTAATAGTCATGTGTATAAATTAATGGGTGCCGATATGTGTGTTTTCTTTTTTGGGTTTATTTATTTATTAATTTTTTTATAATTTCTTCAAGGAACCGTTATGAGATGTGGTTATTAAGGAGTTATGTTGATGATCTCTACTCGAGCCAGACTCGTGCTGCGCTTGGCTGTCTGTCTTTTGACATCATCACACAACACCTGCTCTTCATAAGGTAATAAAGCACGTGCGTCTGGCTCGCACTATTTCTTCTCCTCATTTCCTCATTCGGACTTACTTCTGTCGCCTTTTTTATTTTTGCTTTTGCCTTCTTCATCATGTTTTTTCCTCCGATGTCTGAAAATTTTGGTATCAATCTGATGCTTTTGGTATTGTGGATACCGATACCATACCGTTACTTATAAGGGAGAGCAGTGTTTTATGATTTGTGAGATGAATTGTGAACACATTTTGATAAACACTAAATCATTATGATTTTTATTTTGGATCAACTTCGGTTGCCTGTTTAGATCAGGGGTGGGGAACTCCAGGCCTCGAGGGCAGGTGTTCTGCAGGTTTTAGATGTCAGCCTGGGTCAACACACCTGAGTCAGAGGATTAATGCATTACCAGGCCTCTGGAGAACTTCATGAGATGTTGAGGGGGTAATTTAGCCAATTAAATCAGCTGTGTTGGATTAAGGACACATCTAAAACCTGCAGGACACCGGCCCTTGAGTTCCCCCCTGGTTTAGGCAGTCAGTACAAAAAGGTTCAGACATTTTTGTTGGGTTTCATTTCCATAACAATATTTATTTAACACAATTGAGTGGGCTACGTACTAAACTTAGCGCATAGAAATAAAGTATCTGTCCTATCATGTTACTGTAGTATCGATCCGAATCAATACCAGCGTTGGTATCGATACTATCAGTGTAAGTTTTGTGTGTGTGTGGCGTACTAACGCATGATGAATGTGAGGCTGGCCACAGTCCCCCGTCCCTCCTCTCTGACCTCCCGGTGGCCTCTCTTCTGCTTTCTCTCCCCCTGTCACTTTCAGCCTTTCTACTCTTTTGTTTCTTCACCTCATAAACTGCTTTCGAGCATCGACTACTCGCTGCGGTCTTTGCACGTGCATCCATGCACAGCACGCAGGCAAATACAGTCATGCGCACACACCTCTCTGTCTTTATTTAATCATTGGCTCTGTTACAGAGGATATTTTCCCAGACAATGCCTGTGAAGGCGGTGAGCCAGGCAGGCCGAATGAGAGGGGGAGATCTCTCTATCCCTCATCACATGGAAGCCTCGGTACTGGCACTCCCACTGACTGAGATGAATGAATTTAATATATCTCCCTTTTGAAGCGCAGATGACCTCCCAATACGGCTCTCTGTCTCTCTATCGCAGGAGGAGTTTTCTTTTTTTCTTTGCGCCGCCTGTGAAATCAGGAAATGGACAGGAAGGCATGTGAAGGGATTTTGACAGAGACTAATTTGTTTTGTGGCATGACGTGACTCGTGTATATCTTTGTCCGCACAGAAACAGCCACATTTTTTGCCACAACTTTTTTTATCATTGCTAGATAATGCTTATCATGGGTCTTTATGTTTGCGGGGAACCTCAGCTGTTTATAGTGGAAGCAACAAGCTGAGCTTATGAGGAATATTGTGTTAAAGTCAGCTCTGTCAGGACCACTCGAGTCAAAATATTATTCTTAGTCCGTCTGCAATAATTTATTTGTCTTTTGGGGCACATATGCAAAAACCCAAAATGCAGGGAGAGCAGTATTAACCCTCTCAGGTAACGGGGAGCTAGAGGTGGGTTGCAGAGCAGCTAAATCAGCATCGGTAACACATCCCATTTGACATTTGCCATTTAGATATTTAATAGGGTGTCAGATGAGCCGTCAGATGGAGTGTGCTGGCTTTGAGATCATCTGATTTGCTGGGTTTGCTGGCTGAGCTCGACCTTCTACGCTGGGCTCGATTTAAACTGCTGCTGCAGCTCATGATTCGATCATCTAATGCGATACACAAATGAACCCCTTTAGGTGTTCAGAAATATATACTCTTATCTTCTAAATCTTGAGGGAAAAGTATTATTTTAACCTCTGCTCAGGGTTAAGTAGCAGCTATGATTCTCTGTGGTGAGGCGAAAACATGGCAGGAAAAAACACTTAGTGCAGCTTTAATCCTGCATCTCTGATTCCCCTGAAGCTCTGTCAACATTTCTCTTTTCTTCGCCGAACTGCATAGTGTCTCGTCTTTGTGCTAGAGCCTGTGCAAGCACACCGCTGTGTTTGTCAGTCTATTCTGCTGATGTGCTTCCATACCAAAGTAAGCCACAGTGACCCCTCTCTTATTTCCATCCTTATTGGATCTAGTGCTCTCCTGAGACGGCACAGACGTTGATGCCTCCGGTCATTTTTCTGTCCCTTATAACAGACTGTCCCAGGGTGCTATGTAAGTCCTACTTAATTAGGCCTTAAATTGGATGGATTTATGCTTATCCAGACTCTAAAATGTCTTTTATTGAGTATTTATCCCATGAGGTTAGGACCACACCGATCAAATTACACTGATTCAGAGTTAGCTGCATAGCTAACTAACTCTCCTATGCACTGTCTGTGTTGCATGCATGGGTAAATTAATGTTGCACACACATACAGTGTTACGCATACATATTAGTCTGTCATATGGTAGACATTGGAAATGTGTTTTTGATTCCCAAGCATCAGCAAGAGCCTTGACATCCCAATAGAGACCCCTAGAGGCCGGGCTTCTCTCTGCAGCCAACCACACACGAGTGCCTGAGAGTAAATTAGTATATTTTGCTGAGTTATATTCCATGTTTCATGCAATGAATGTGTTTGCAAAATTTGTCCTGAATATGGAGGAGTGGATTTGTAGCTGGCAGAATTTTAATGCTTGCTTTGAGTAACGAGCGTTGAACTCAGTTGCATTGAGTGTCATAGCGAGAGACGGGGATCCCATCGGTCAAACTGTATGTAATTTATTGACATGCTTTAATTTAATATGAGAAAAAAACACGTGGGTCAAGTTAATGCCCATGATGCCTTCGAAAAGCCTAAAGCATACCTTAATGACACAAATACAGCTGTATGAGCATTAATAAAATGTATCCTTATGTAAATACACAACACTGTATCTTTAGTTCTGTTCTTACGACCCCCCCACTACGATGAAATGTAGTTTTAGACCGTCGTCACTTGGAGATTTGGCTTGTAGAAAGAGCTTTTTTTATTTTTCCTGTGAAAGCTGTTCCCCATCTATGCTCAATATCACTGTGTGTGCTTTCAAAATGGCAACACAAAGTAAAGTACACGAGACTGTCTCATGGCAAATGAATACACGAGCCTCTATTTACTCTCAGCAAAGAAGAATTCATTCCACCACCTTTACTTTCAGCATCCGCTTTCTTTTCTTTCTCTCTGTTTTTTTGCAGCATTGCTGTGTTGTCTAGCTTAAAGGCACCGTGGAGCTGCGCCCTTCTATTGAGTTTGCTGTGTGCACGGGGTGCATGTCACTGTGCACTCCACAGCTACAACTACTCGGCCCTAAATTCTTTGTGAGAACCTAAATTGACAGGCAGGCTGAGATTGAATTTGCGACCGCGTGGCCTTCTCTTACACGTTGGCTCTAAACTCTAGTTTTTGATCTCAAAATGACGGTGAAAATGTCAGCACAAGCACACCGTCTTTACATTCAGTTCTTTTTAGCCAGCGCCTCTTCCCGCGCACACTAATTTTCTCTGAGCATATCATCATTAAAATTTGTCTGAAGGATCAATCTGTCATTTAAATTATAATCAACCTGGTAAATAAATGATTCATCATAATGTTTTAATGGCATAGTTTAAGAGTCTCGACCTCCTCCGGTAAATGAGTTTGATGAGGCTGACGCGGGGACGCGGTTCAAAAAAATCATAATCCTATGTTCCTTGAATTTAAATTAGCTGTAACACAGTCTGCATTTCTTTGTGTACAAGCAGAACTGTGCATTATTGTGCTCGTGTACATATATGTGTGTGTGTGTGTGTGTGAATGAGAGGGTTGTCTTTATGCGCACACACACAGGGCACCAGAGTGCTGTTAATTTCCGCCTGAGCATGGGAGCGGCCACTAAAAGTATCATTGAAGTGATGAATGCGCCGCTCCGAATGGGCATTAGTGTTTAATCTGAGTCATCTGAGAAATAGCACCACATCAACTTCAAACGACTTCCTTTCATCTGCAGTTAGAGACGCAGAGTCACAGATGTGGACCCTCCCCCCCTTCTTGTTTCTTTTGCCCTGCACATTCTCTTCAGATCACATGAATTCTTCAGCGTGATTGAAATGAATGCGAGACATCCTTCACACTTTGCTGTTAAATATACTGTAAGTGCAGCCACAGCATCGAGTCCACTGGCCCGGTGAAGTGAATGACACTGATTATCTTGCTACGATGGCACGTGGCGAGAGATTAGATGTACTATGAAGCCATTGAACACCCAGAAAATAAGCCCAAG
This sequence comes from Rhamphochromis longiceps, assembly GCF_057381845.1. Taxonomy (NCBI): domain Eukaryota; kingdom Metazoa; phylum Chordata; class Actinopteri; order Cichliformes; family Cichlidae; genus Rhamphochromis; species Rhamphochromis longiceps. The sequence goes on along the minus strand of NC_140559.1, from coordinate 54,435,975 downwards.
GTTGTGAGTGACGCTGATATGAGCTGTGGTTTATATTACTTCTTTTTATTGTGTTTGTTCTGCGATCCTCGAGGTTACTCGCACTTGGACTTGAGTAGAAGGCTCCACCCCTCATCAGGAACTAATCATTTCAAATATACCGCTGGACTCCCATCACAAGAAACCCAATCAAAGGCGATAAAATAAAACAGCCAGAGGTCTGTGGTCACTCCTCGCATTGTAGGTGGATAATGGGAAAGATTACAGTGACAACGATGAGGTTGGTGACCATGACAATAATCGTGGTCTCAACAGAGTAAATGGAGGATGAAACCACAGACTGGAGCGGGGGGGATTGCAGTGACCATAGCAGGCTGGAAGTCAGAAAAGGAGGTGATAACAATGTATGAACCAGGCTGTGAAAAGACAAAAACATTAGCTTTTCTGTCTTTTCCTGGTACCTTCCCTTGACAATGATGGAAACAGTGTGTAGGTCAGAAGAAAGATGTGAAGGGGGGATAAGGAGCTAAATAAGGCTCTAAAGAAGAATCTTAATAAGGATCTAAAGAAACCTTAGAGAGTCAAGCTTTATCCAAATAACGGGACAGTTAATCACATTTTCTGCTTTTTAAAAATGTATTTATTTGTTTTTTGCAGGCTAAACTACAGCTTAGTGGTCACACAAATAAAATGAAATGGTACTGTTACGTAAGGCCCAAAATGGCCTCCGTACAAGAAAGTAGTAGCTCTAATATTGACCAGTAACGAACCACCACACGCACACTGTAATGGGTTACACAAGATTTATTTGTTCTTTCTCCAGGTAAAACTACTGGCTGAAGACACAACTCTGGCCAGGAATCCAAGGCCCAAAGCCACCGCGGTCAGGGTTGTTAGCCTGGTTACAAACAGGGGAAAGGTGGTCACTTGGAAGAACAAGCAGCCAAAACGTATCAATCCTGCATCTTCCTCAAAAAGGTTTGCCACCCACCTTTTCAGGCCTGACTTCGTTCGAGGCTGAGTCTCCACATCACATCCTGGGAGCTGGAACTTCCCCAAACCTGGTCCAGTTTCCTTGTCAGGGGCACAGAGAGTCTCCAGTCCAGTGTTTGTTTTCCTGCCTTCCAGCACATCCACTCACATCCCAATAAGAATGAGTCCTCCCTCCAACATCCTCAGTTTATTTTAAAAGCAAAACCAGGCCAGGTTAAAAATCTTCTCCATTAAAATGTGCACACTTCATCCTGGATCTTCGAGGCTTCCCTGCTTCACCAGTGTCCTACTAAAAAAACAACGACAACCCCTACTTCCTGTTTCCTCTCCCCTTTATAGAGAAGGGCTCCAATCCTCCCCAATCAGCTGCTCCCTGTATTCAACTCCAAATAGCTGGCAGCTGGACTAGAGTAGAATCTCCACTCCCACATGGGTGTGGCCCACACCTCACATCAAACACAAAAAAAACACCAAAGCATGCAATTAATACAAAACAAAATCTAAAGAAATGCCAACCCAAAAGCTTAGTGGGGGATTCTCTCCATCCTTTTCCACCATGCTATACTCTGTAACAGTACCGTTAAGAAATTATGCTTGCCCTGCTGGCCACTAACTTCCTCTCCACACTGAAAAGATTGATAATGCAGCACTAACTATGTGTACATAGTAATCTCACTTTGATTATTTGAACATTGTCGTTATTCATAACGTTAAACTTCTAAACTTTATGTCAAGCTGACTGTTCAGAACACACCTGTGTATGTTAACAAGTTCTGGAAAAGCTAGATGGTTATGTTAAGCATTTTTTTCAGAGAGTGTGTTGCTGTGAATTTTGGGATAACATTACTTCCCTCCAGATTAGATGGTTCGGTGTATCTTTTGGAAAAGGAGGTAAGAAAGGAGGTGTTGAAGCACCTTTTCACAGTGTTTAAATCTTTTTATGGCCACCACTCAGATACTTCCTTCACCCATTTAAGCCACAGTCACACAGGCCTGTCAGTAGCTATCGCCTGGCAACCACCGTTGCTTGGTAAAAATGTTTATTCCCTGACCGGTAAGCAAATGGTTGCTGGAAGGTGCCCGCTGTCGCTAGGTGAAATTTGTTACAAAGTGGTAAATGGTGCTACACTTTGTACAAGTCAACTCGTCTCTTTCCATGTAAGCCATGGTTGACTGTGGCAATGAAAGTAATCAGTGCTGCACCCTCTGTGTGGCCGATTTCCCCAACTGACAGCCAGCAACCTCCAGCAACCTCCAGCAACAATTTGCCTACCATTTAGGGAATACAATTGGGCTGGAGACGTCCCATGTGACTGAAGACTTAGCAAAATTCTTTAAAAGCAAGATGTGGACACAAATCGTTACTCGGAACCAAGATTGTTCAAGAATTTCATTAAACAGTTGAAAATGAAATGTTTTTAACTACCTGACATGGAAAAGCCACACCAAAATAGGGTGTACATAGGGTACCACCATGTTCAGCTATAGGCTGAGCTAAACACATTTTGTTAATTTGCCCTCGCTAATCCTACTCATCTGTTTTTATTTAGATGAATTTTGATTCTACTTTGTTTCACCCTGGATTCACCAAAGTCCGTCTCTCCCTCTTTCAGCCTCCCATTTCCACTGTGAGCAGCAACTATAAACTTTTGTGTCTTCAGGATTACCTTTCCATCACGGGATGAATGAAGTGTGAAAAGCAATCTGAGAATCGCCAGGCCACTTCTGCGGATGCAATTATGCCAATGGCAGATCCTTTTCTGACCTTTATCCTCCAGCCAGTGTTGATGGCAGTTTGCCACTGTGACAGACTGCTTTTTGTTTTCATGTATTTTACAGTTGTGTGACAGCTGAAAACCTGGCTCTTAAAGGCTGAGGTGCTCATCCGTTTGAAAGACAGCCTGACTTTTTGTGCTGCTCTTTTTCTTTCGCTCTCTATTTACTTATGTTGTGTATGTCCCTGTAAGTGTAACATTCTCATTATTTCTTTACTGCCACTTCTGTCTCCTTCCCTCTCTCTCTTCCTCTGTATTTTTTGTCCCATTTCTCTCTTTCTGTCTCCGTATTACATGTATTTCTATCAGGTATTTTCCAAAGTCTGTGTCCAGGACCAAACCAGTGTTTTTGTTCTGGCTGATGCCTTCATTCAAAGGTTCACGGTCCTGCTTCAGGTAAATTGCTCCTTCTGACAAACAACCACGAGCACAGATACAGACACACACCTTTGAACGTAGTGTTGTAGTCCAGTTTCTCAATTCTGCAGGTTTGTGCTTTTCCATCCATTTCATCTTGTTGTCAAGCTGGTTTTGTCACGTGTTGTATTTTTGCATTTGCACATAGTCCTGTTTACCTGTGCTCATATGTTTTTGCTATTTTGCAAACTGGTGAGCTGTCATCTCTCATGGAATACATAGTCTGTCTCATTTGTGAAGATTTCCTGCATTATTTTTTTTTTAATTCCTGTTTCCCTTTTCCCCCTCAATTAAAATCAAAATACAAAATACATTTCTCCTAAAAAAATTATTGATTCGATTGCAGTTCTGTGACATAAGTACATTTCACACTGATTTCCAAATTGACTTGTCTATGAACTCCCCATTCTACTTGTATAATTTACACTCTTATCACTGCTACTGTTGACCAAAGGAGATCTGCAGCCAATGTTTATCTTCAGACTTTCTCACATTACATACATACATACATCATACATACATAACAAATACTTACTTTTTTGCAGTGTTTTTGTTTTCAATTAAATTTTATTTACAGTATATACAGCCACATCACAACAGTCACCTCAAGGTGCTTTATATTGTAATGTAAAGACCCTACAAAAATACAAAGATAACCCAAACAATCGAACGACCCACTATGAGCAATACTTGGTGACGGTGGGAAGGAAAAACTCCCTTTTAACCGGAAGAAATCAGGCTCAAGGAGGGGCACCCATGTGATGCAATTTGTAGTAAGTGCTGTGAAAGAGAGCCAGTATGGAAGCCCGTTTCCGCCACAAAAAAAAAGCATCCATTACTCAAAATTTCGAGTTATTAACTCAAAATTTCGACTTATTAATTTGAAATTTTGAGAAAAGTAACTCGAAATTTCAAGTTAGCTCTGCCAATCAGTAATCTACGAGGAATGCGCACTCAAAACCGGATCGAAACAAATTGGCGTTTTCGTGAGTACGTTTGCTGATAGTGACGCCATTCAGCTAATAACACAAGGATTTCATCATTTCTGAAGCTACGCTGAAAATAATCAGCAATTTGTGCATTCATGACTGGCTGTAATACTGGTAGCTTAGCTGTAGCATTTGTAGCTCAGGGCTTCAGCTTCTGGGTAACAAGGAAATTACTTTATTCATGTATAGGGTGAGCCATTTATATGGATACACCATAATAACATGGGCATGGTTGGTGATATTAAAGTCCTGTTTGTGGCACATTAGTATATGTGAGGGGGCAAACTCCTCAAGATGTGTGGTGACCATGGTGGCCATTTAGAAGTCGGCCATCTTGGTCACAACTTTTGTTTTTTCAATAGGAAGAGGGCCATGTGACACATCAAACTTATTGGTAATGTCACAAGAAAAACAATGGTGTGCTTGGTTTCAACGTAACTTTATTCTTTCATGAGTTATTTACAAGTTTCTGACCACTTATAAAATGTGTTCAATGTGCTGCCCATTGTGTTGGATTGTCAATGCAACCCTCTTCTCCCACTCTTCACACACTGATAGCAACACCGCAGGAGAAATGCCAGCACAGGCATCCAGTATCCGTAGTTTCAGGTGCTGCACATCTCGTATCTTTACACCATAGACAATTGCCTTCAGATGACCCCAAAGATAAAAGTCTAAAGGGGGTCAGATCGGGAGACCTTGGGGACCATTCAACTGGCCCACGACGACCAATCCACTTTCCAGGAAACTGTTCATCTAGGAATGCTCGGACCGGGCACCCATAATGTGGTGGTGCACCATCTTGCTGGAAAAACTCAGGGAACGTGCCAGCTTCAGTGCATAAAGAGGGAAACACATCATCGTGTAGCAATTTCAAATATCCAGTGGCCTTGAGGTTTCCATTGATGAAGAATGGACCCACTATCGTTGTACCCCATATACCACACCAAACCATCACTTTTGTTGTTCCAACAGTCTTGGAGGGATCCATCCAATGTGGGTTAGTGTCAGAACAATAGTGGTGGTTTTGTTTGTTAACTTCACCATTCACATAAAAGTTTGCCTCATCACTGAACAAAATCTTCTGCGTGAACTGAGGGTCCTGTTTCAATTTTTGTTTTGCCCATTCTGCAAATTCTGTGCGCCGATCTGGGTCATCCTCGTTGAGATGCTGCAGTAGCTGGAGTTTGTAAGGGTGCCATTTGTGAGTAGCTAATATCCGCCGAAGGGATGTTCGACTAATGCCACTCTCCAGTACGCTGTGGGCTCTTGCTGAATGAAGCTAGGACAGCCACTGATGTTTCTTCATTAGTGACAGTTTTCTTGCGTCCAAATTTTGGCAAATCCAACACTGAACCAGTTTCACGAAACTCAGCGAGCAGTTTGCTGACTGTAGCATGGGAGATGGGTGGTCTCGTAGGGTGTCTTGCATTGTAATGTGCTGCAATGACCCGGTTACTGCGTTCACCAGATATCAACACAATTTCGATCTGCTCCTCACGTGTTAACCTCTTCGACATGTCAATGGCTGTGAACAAAGGGAAACTTGTAAATAACTCATGAAAGAATAAAGTTACATTGAAACCAAGCACACCATTGTTTTTCTTGTGACATTACCAATAAGTTTGATGTGTCACATGGTCCTCTTCCTATTGAAAAAACAAAAGTTGTATCCAAGATGGCCGACTTCTAAGTGACCACCATGGTCACCACCCATCTTGAGGAGTTTGCCCCCTCACATATACTAATGTACCACAAACAGGACTTTAATATCACCAACCATTCCCATTTTATTACGGTGTATCCATATAAATGGCCCACCCTGTAGATTTCTGATTGGTAGCGCTAACTGGAAATTTCAAAATTTCAAGTTATGGATACTTTTGTTTTGTTTTTTTAAGTGGCGGAAACTCACTTCCATAAGCCAGTGATTAATGGCAATTTTATAATAATTTTTTCTCCATCTAATTCCACCCTGCTTTTTCTCCCTCCTGCTTCTTCTCTGGCCCACCGGTCGCTATTTTCCATGTAGAGCAGTGTTGCTACTTTACATCTCATTCATACTTGTCTTTACCTTAACCTGCTTCTCCATAACAGCTTTGCTATGTGGGATATAATTTGCTATGACCATAGCAGCTTGGCCAATAGAAACAGGGTCAGCACAGGGCCCTGCCTGCATCTCTTGGTGAGTCCCAGAGGCCAAAGCTCACTCTGTGCCAGCTGGAGGTGCAGAGCTACTTCCACCCTTGTCTACAGATTCTGCAGCTCGCTGGCACAGGAATCCTGGACGTCAAAATGCCACCTGGTGCAATAATTACAACAGGTAGTGCTGTTTATCCTGAAAGAGCAATGACATTTTTTTCCTGTTTTCTATTCCTTTGTCGTATCCTCACATATGGGTAGCCTCTTCGGCCTTGTAAGTGTCAGCATGATTATTACACTGGTCGAAGGTGGAACCTTCTTAGACCAAAGCAGTGGTGTTGCGTGTTATTGAATTTCAATAAAGACACTTACCACATTGAGTAATGACATTTACAACAATCTACAAGGAGCAGCATTTGCACCAACATGTGACAGCTACTTTATTTCCCTGGCGCTGCAAAAAATTATTTTAGAGACTTAAAAAGTGAGGCTATTGTATTTGATGACACAGAAGCTGCTGTTTTAAGATTCTCTTATCTGCACAGAATCTTTTCCTTTTTTTAAAAAGTTTAGAACTGCGTCAGCAAACTCCTTCACAATGAGTCTCTTGAGTCTCATAGAAAATGTCTTACCAATAATGTTGTTACGAAGGACTTGATGACAATAAAAACGCGCAAGCGAAGTCATACACACATTCCCATCCACCCTTAATCATCCTACTGAAGCTGCAGTATGCTCACTGTGTTAGGTACAATGTAACACACGGCCATCTTTCTAATTAGTGTCAATCTGGTGTTGCAATCTTGTAGCCATGTCTAGAATGCACTACAACTGACACAATTAAAGCTGGGTCAATTGATTATTACCATCTTCTTGCCTGGTAATAACATGAGAACTCTAATTATATAGAGTTTGTTTTTCTCCTTTGACCTCAGAGATTCAGTACCTCCAATCAAGAGATGTAGTCTTATGTTGAACCCAAAGAGTTATAAAAGGTGGCTGTTTCCACTGTGGTGTCACCCATTTTTTTGGCTGCAGCCATGTTGGCTTTTTTGAGCCAAGGATGGAGGGCTAAGTTCAATTCAAATCCATTTTATTTATATAGTGCAAAAACACAATAGCAGTCACCCCTATATCAAGATTCTTTATATTGTGAGGTAAGGAGATACATTATTACAGAGAAAACTCCAACTATCAGACAACCCTCATAGAGAAAGCACTTTGGCGACAGTGGGAAGGAAAAACTCCAGAAGCAGGTTCAGGAAGGAGCAGCCATATGCCACAGCTGGATGGGAGAGAGGCAGGACAAAAAACATACTTTGGATGAGAGCCAGAGATTAATAATAGCTAATGATTAAATACAGAGGTGTATAAAAACATGGAGAGTGAAAAAGGTGAATGAAGAAGAAACACTCACGGGAAGCACCCAACATCCTAGGCCTATTGCAACTAATGGAGGATTCAGTGTCACCTGATCCAGCCCTAACCATGTACTTTATTAAAAAGGAACGTTTTAAGCCTGTCTCCCTAATCCAAGCTGGGACATCTACCTCCCATTCTACTTTTAAATGTCCCTGGAACACAAGTAAGCTGAGCGCACTATTGGGGTGATAAGGTTCGATGATGTCTTTAGGATAAGATGGGGCATGATTATTCAAGACATTTTATATGAGAAGAAGGATTTTAAATTGAATTCTGGATTTAACAGGGAGCCAGTCAAGAGAAACCAATATAGGAGAAATATGCCCTCTCTTTCTAGGCCCTGTCAGCAGTCTCTAGCATTTTGGTTCAACTGAAGGCTTTTCAGGGAGGTTTTTTTTTAAGGACAACTTGATCATAATGAATTACAGTAGTACAGCCTAGAAGTAATAAATGTATGAACTAGTTTTTCACCATCACTCTGACAACGGGATGTTTCTACTTTTAGAGATACTACAAATGCAAGAAAGCAGTCCTACAAATTTGTCTGATATGAACATTGAAGGACATATGTAAGATTCCGCACAGTGTTACTGGAGGCCAGTGTAATGCCATCCAGAGTAAGTTACTGGTTAGACCCCAAGTCCATGAGATGGGCTCACAGAGTCAAGTTCTTCTCCAGGTTAGATTACTCAATGACTTATCCCAAAATATCCACTCCCTTTCCAACTTGTCGTCTCCATATGTGGTATTGACCTCCAATTCCTATTCCCTTTTCATATTTAATGCATTAACTCCTCTACAAATCCTGAAAATCCAGTAAGTTCTTCTTGATTTTGCTATTTCTTTTTACCCCTGTGTTATTTTACTGCAGTATCGTACTAGACCCGAAGTGGAGAGACTGTTTGAACTTTCATCAAACAATTGATTTGCTGTCATCGGGCTTTTCTCCGCCCACTTAATAATACGTTTAAATTTTGGCCGACAACAAATTCACATATATATATATATATTTTTTTTTTTTGTTCCCTTTGATTACAACATGACTCACTAAATATAGATTCAATTTAGTTTTCACTTTTTCTAAAACCTTTAGTGTGTGATTTACCCATTTAGTTTGTGTCTGAAGTATCCTCTAAACAATTTCTTTTAGAAAGGGGAGAGCAGAAATTGATATGTTCCCACGTCTTGTTCTATCTGAAGCTATTTTATTTCAATATCTTTCTATAATGCATGAGACCAGCATTCTGTGGTTGTGAGTTGTGATTGCCTGTAGTCATTTCTGAAAGGAAGCAAGCTGCCTATCTCTTTGTAGGAGCAAAGAATTTTGACTCTCACTCTGGGCCCTTGTTTTGCCATATGAATTTGGATACAAAGTGTCCAGAAACTTGTACAATTACTGGAAAATAGCAAATGAGAGAAGGCACCCATGCAGTACATTAATTCAGGTAGTTTCCACCTTTCGTACTAAAAACAGTGGATCCTTCCAAATCTCCTTTTCCAAAGAAACAAGTTTAACATACTTGTCGATGTATATTTGGACAGAGTTATTAGTCAAAGGGCCCCCTGAGTTTTTGGAGTCTAGTTTTTTTTTAATGTATTTAACTTTCCCTCCTGGCTGTTTGCGTTAAATTTTCTTGAATAAGTTATACCCTGATATATTTACTCAGACCTTGCTTAAGAGCAGGTATAAAGATGAATACATTTGTTACAAATGGAAGAATGTCATCTGTAATGTGTGCAAATCATTCTGTAAGTATTATTCCAACTAATAAATTATGAATCAAAACCTTTTTGGTCTTTGTGCTGACCCAAAAAAACCATCTAAGAGTGGATAGTCTCGTACCACTAATTTCACTTCCTGGAGTCAGTCCAGCACTAGATAAGCCTGCTTTCTATTGGCCAATTATATTTATAAGAATCTCGGGTTTTTTCCCAAGCAGGTCTAAAGGATCCGACTCTATAGCTGTCTGCTAATATTGTACCCTCTGACCAGCTTTTGAGTGGGTCTTTATTTCTAAGGCATGAGATTCGTCACAAAAGATGCGCAAAATTCACAGATGAACCCATTTGTACCAAAGCACTCATTGTTTTTTTTATGGATTTCATGTTTTCAGAGTTTTTGGAATTGGAGCTGCTCTGCTTCCCCTTGAGTAAAATAGACTAAATGATGATCTTTAAAGACTTATTTTTTATTTTTGTCACTGTTTGAGCCTCCTGTGCATTATGAAGGTGTCTTTGTCCCAGGATGTGGGGCAGATCTTATTCAAAGAACTGTTTGACTTAGATTTAAAGGGAAGGCAACAACTCGCTTGATTTGCCTATCTCTTGATATTTTCGACTTGTGTATCTGAGAACTCCTTCATCTTTATGAGTTACTACAGTGGGGCAAAAAAGTATTTAGTCAGCCACCGATGTGCAAGTTCCCCCACTTAAAATGATGACAGAGGTCAGTAATTTGCACCAGAGGTACACTTCAACTGTGAGAGACAGAATGTGAAAAAAAAAATCCATGAATTCACATGGTAGGATTTGTAAAGAATTTATTCGTAAATCAGGGTGGAAAATAAGTATTTCGTCACCTCAAACAAGGAAAATCTCTGGCTCTCACAGACCTGTAACGTCTTCTGTAAGAAGCTTTTCTGTCCCCCACTCGTTACCTGTATGAATGGCACCTGTTTGAACTCATCATCTGTATAAAAGACACCTGTCCACAGCCTCAAACAGTCAGACTCCAAACTCCGCCATGGCCAAGACCAAAGAGCTTTCGAAGGACACCAGGAAAAGTATTGTAGACCTGCACCAGACTGGGAAGAGTGAATCTACAATAGGCAAGCAGCTTGGTGTGAAAAAACCAACTGTGGGAGCAATCATCAGAAAATGGAAGACATACAAGACCACTGATAATCTCCCTCGATCTGGGGCTCCACGCAAGATCTCATCCCGTGGGGTCAAAATGATCATGAGAACGGTGAGCAAGGATCCCAGAACCACACGGGGGGACCTGGTGAATGACCTGCAGAGAGCTGGGACCAAAGTAACAAAGGTCACCATCAGTAACACACTACAACGGCAGGGAATCAAATCCCGCAGTGCCAGACGTGTTCCGCTGCTGAAGCCAGTGCATGTCCAGGCCCGTCTGAAGTTTGCCAGAGAGCACATGGATGACACAGCAGAGGATTGGGAGAATGTCATGTGGTCAGATGAAACCAAAGTAGAACTTTTTGGTATAAACTCAACTCGTCGTGTTTGGAGGAAGAAGAATACTGAGTTGCATCCCAAGAACACCATACCTACTGTGAAGCATGGGGGTGGAAACATCATGCTATGGGGCTGTTTTTCTGCCAAGGGGACAGGACGACTGATCCGTGTTAAGGACAGAATGAATGGGGCCATGTATCGTGAGATTTTGAGCCAAAACCTCCTTCCATCAGTGTGAACTTTGAAGATGAAACGAGGCTGGGTCTTCCAACATGACAATGATCCAAAACACACCGCCCGGGCAACAAAGGAGTGGCTCCGTAAGAAGCATTTGAAAGTCCTGGAGTGGCCTAGCCAGTCTCCAAACCTCAACCCCATAGAAAATCTGTGGCGGGAGTCGAAAGTCCGTGTTGCTCGGCGACAGCCCCAAAACATCACTGCTCTCGAGAAGATCTGCATGGAGGAATGGGCCAAAATACCAGCTACTGTGTGTGCAAACCTGGTAAAGACCTATAGTAAACGTTTGACCTCTGTTATTGCTAACAAAGGTTATGTTACAAAGTATTGAGTTGTATTTTTGTTATTGACCAAATACTTATTTTCCACCCTGATTTACGAATAAATTCTTTACAAATCCTTCCATGTAAATTCATGGATTTTTTTTTCACATTCTGTCTCTCACAGTTGAAGTGTACCTCTGGTGCAAATTACTGACCTCTGTCATCATTTTAGGTGGGGGAACTTGCACAATCGGTGGCTGACTAAATACTTTTTTGCCCCACTGTAATTAATCCAACGACTCTACATTACTGGAGTCATGTCAGTGTGTCATCAAACCTTGTTTTATGTGCATGCCCTGATCTTTTTATATCAGCTTCAGTTGTTTTTGGAGGCCCTTTGTTGGCTGTCATAGATATGTTGTCTCGGGGTTTTGTTGTTTGTTTGTTTGTTTGTTTGTTTTGGGGGGGTTTTTGGAGGGGGGGATTCATATGATGTGATATCACTCTACTACTTTTGAGAGCCCTAAACTAATGATTACAGCACTATGGGTCCATATACTTACTTTTTGGTTTTAAAGTAACATCTACATCTTAAACTAACTCTCACATTTTTGTATCCTTAGTTCTTTAATCTCAGCTGAAACCAGGAGCAGATGTAAGGGCAGAGATTGAATAGCAATACTAAGATGAGTGTCGAGGTTAAGCTACAGGAGCTCAGGTTGTGTCTCAAGATTGTTACCTCTGCCAAGGAGGTTCTGTTTTTACTAGTGTTTCCATGTCATTCTGTCCGTAATCACGATAGCTGGAAAAGTTCTGAATGAATTCTGATAAAACTTTGTGGGCGTGTGAGTGTGGTCATTATCTTCAAGGTCAACTTGATGATTTCCATCCATTCATTCTCTTCTGCTTATCCTTATCAGTGTCACTTCAGCCTATCCCAGATACCACAGAGCGAGTGGTAGGGCACACCCTGGACGGTTAGGGCTAACACAGAGAGACAGACAACCATTAAAAAAATCGATGAAAATAGAAATATACAAATAATATCATATGAAATATAATATAAATGTTTAAAATATCCTGTCACATTTCACCTCCAACCTCACATTTACATTTCACATCTGCCTTTCTTTCAAACTGATCCCCAAATGCATCATATTTTCAAAGAAAGTATTGTCAAGAAAAAGAGAATGAGTGGCCTAGATAAAGAAAAAAATACTGTAGTTTACTGTTATATAACAATCTCACGTTATTTAGAAATCAATCCCTATTATCTACTTTCTACTTAATGTCTATATAATCAAGAAAAAACATCTATTGTGCTCCCCTTATCTGGCTTTTATTGCAGTACACACTTCTTAACGTACATTTAAACAGAACAAAGAAAACATAATAAATACATACCATGTACAATACGACTAAAAGTAACTACCACCCAGAGGGTGAGCTACCGTGGTGGAAGTTTGTGCTTTCAGACTGCTTCTTCTTGTTTTAAGAGTCAACTTTGTGATGTAGCTCTGGTACAGGTTTCAAACACAGAGATGCAGCTGCATCCTTCAGTGGGTCACATTCATGTGAACAGAATGAGAGAGTGGCTTTAGCAGGATTTAGCTAAGTTTAAAGCCTCAGTCTTACTAATGCACTTGGTTCAGAGTTGCTGAGGACTGATGTTGAGAGCTGTGAACATGCACCACTTCCAAAATTAGGAGTAAATAATGCTGCCTACTCTGCAATTACTTAAGGTTTGAGGACCATCCTCTCCATTCTGTTTATTCTCCTGAAAAAAAATCTAACTTTGAGACAAGCAGAGTATTAAACATTTGATATGAGAGGATTGCGCCTATAACTGGTATAAAATCCCTGGGCTGCCATCAGTAGAATTTAGATGCCTGGTGTTGCTGGGAGTAATAGAGATAAATGTGCCATGGCTGAAAATCTATCTTGTTTCTTCCCTCAGAGTCAGTGGCTTGCCCCGTGAGCAAAGATAAAATATCTCCTGTTATGCTAGTTCACACACAAATCCAGACAAGGGCGTTTTGTCATCTTTTTCACCATTTTTCAGTTGATAATGAGAAGCTGTGCACAGTTGCCGGGCAGGACAAGACTCAGGCTTTCTTCCCTTTCACAAACACAAAAAAATACCAGTCCGGTCACATAAGATTTGCAAAATCCTTGGTTCCTTTAGTTTCCTGGAATAATTATTTATCTTCTATGGCAGTCCACATGTTGTCAAAGAGGGGCTAAAAAGATATCTGAAATATCTTCTAATAATGAAAATAACATTGAATAAATTCCAAAAAGCAGTAAGAAACGTGCCGCGCTGAGCCGTTACGTGTGGAGCTCTTCCATTTGGACTAATGGCTTTTGTCCACTGCTCACAACCAAAGCTCAGCAAATTAGTGCTGCCTCTAGATAGCCCGTCCACGAGGATGCGCGTGTCTATAAATCTGACATTAAATCCATGGTTGGTGTGTCTCCCAGATAAATGAGCTTGCATTTCAATTCTTTTATGTTTCTGTGCATGTGTAATTTATCCATGTTGGGGTCTATGGTCTCCCAATGGAGCGCAACATGAAGAAACGCCCCCTCATTGTCATTTAGAGCTGCCAAGACGTGCACCCCATTTGACTTCTTATCTGAATAACACGATCAAAGATGACCAATTTGCAGATGTATTACGTGTGTGACTTGTGCATGTGCATTTTCCAAAGACCCTGATCCTCCAAGGAAGGGCTCGCGCTCGCCCTGTCCTTTGCCTGCTCGTCCGATGCTTCACTAAGGGTCTCGGGAAAAGGCATCCTTGCGTGTATGTATTTGTGCGTGTTGTTTGTGTGCAACACGGGTGATGGATTGGGGTCATTTCGGGTTACAGGGTTGTGATTTTGCTGCCAAGACAAACAGCTGCGCTCATGTCTGGGGCAGGTGTTTCATAGCGACTGCAGACACAGTGAAATAAGTCAAATCAATAGACCCCCTCTCTGCATATTTGTGTGTTTGATTGTATGTGTAAACTGCTGCCGGGGTGTGTTTCTCCTGCTTTACTTAATGACCTCCTTACTCAGCTAATACTCAGCTAATCATTTTGTTTCTGTGTTTTCACATGCACATAAATGTATGGGATTTTTTTAAATATACGTATATATTATTAATGGTACCAGAGGCGCTTCGCATTTTCCTCACACTTTACAACCTCTCTCCCTATATTGTGTTTACACTTACCTGGCCGTAAGCTGTAGAATGCCTTATATCTTTGTAGTTTGCTATGGCTCACCTACACCATAGTCCATTTTCTCCCCATAAATGGACCACAGAGAAGTGCCCATTCTATCACTTTAATACACTGAGAGCAAAGGCACTTTTCCCACAATAGTTTTGGTGTATAGATTATCCACCCATAGTTGATTTCTGAGCTTTCTGAGAGCCCTAAGGTCTGCTTCAGTTTCCCAGTGTGTGCTGCGTTCACTGTTAGCCTCTTTCTCACGCTCAGCCAACTTTATGTATTCAGTCATAGATATAAACACTGCTCCCCTGAGTACAGACTCTCTCTTTCTATTGTCTTGCTCTTTTATTTTCTATATTCTCATCCTTAGCATTCGCTCTTACTCTTCGTGTGCTGTTTTGTTTGCTGGCCCACACTGTCCTACATCATTTCTACGAGTCGTCATTTTATTCTGGTCCATCAAAAGTTCCTCATGAGTGCACACCAAAGAGAGAAGTAGTAGAGGATGTACAGCATCATTAATAGCTATAGACTAGACTGCTCAAAAAATTAAAGGAAAACTCTGAAAACACATCGGATCTCATGGAAAGATGGATCTCTGTACTGATGTCTAATGTGTTAGGAATGAAAGGATGACACATTATTTGACGGAATTGAAAATTAGTAACCTACAGAAGCTGAATTCAAAGACAAAGTGAAAAAATGATGCACCAGAATCGTTGATTTTGCAGCAATTCCATTGCAACAATTCAAAATGATACTCAGTAGTTTGTATGGTCCCGATATGCTTGTATGAATAACAACTTTGGGGCAGGCTACCTGCAGGCTACTTGAACCATGCAGGATCAGATGGAGGTGTCCCAGATGTGTTTTGCTTGAGTAAGGTCGGGTAAACGTAGTGGCCAGTCAATAGTATCACTTCCTTTATTCCCATGCAACTGCGTCCATACGCTCATCACACGAGGCCGGAAATTGTCGTGCACCAGGAGGAACCCAGGACCCACTGCACCAGCATTGGGTCTGTCAACTGATCCAAGGATTTCATCCCAATAAATAAGGTCAGGGTGTCGTTGCGTAGCCTGTGCTTTCGTCTTAAAAAGCATAGGGTGCCATTGCTAATTCTTGCTTATTCTGGTATTCTATGGGGAATAACAACTGACCTCCACAGTAGCACAAACAATGAAAACAGAACCCACTAGAGGACCTGAGATCACAATCATGAAGTCTGTTTCTGATTGTTTGGTCAGAGACATTCACACCGGTGGCCTGCTGGAGGTCAGTTTGTAGTTCTTTGCAAAGCTCATCCTGTTCCTCTCTACATAACGGAGCAGATACCAGACCTTCCTGCCTGTCTCCTGAAGTCTCCTCCTCCTCAATGCTCTTGAGACTGTGCTGGGAGACATAGTAAACCTGGCAATAAAGGTAGCACCGCAGTAACGTCCAAAGATCTTTACTAAAATACAAATTAAGCCATGGCATACATTTCAAAAGGGAATTTCTTTTTTTCAAAAGTAGATACTTCTGGTAAGAAACAGCCATCAGAAGTACATGAGCTGCATGTGTATTGGCCTAATATCTGAAGAAAATATATAACCTAAGGCAAATGGACATCAGTTGGTAATCCGTTCATATGGATAAATCCACAAAACTCCCTTTTTAATTGAGGCTAGTTCTTTCTTGAGATGAAGTAAACCAGGTTCAGAAGAATATTTTATCTAATACATTTGAGCACCTGGATGTCCAAAACAATTCACATCATTAAGGTTTCCGGGGCAACATACGAACCATGGTGCTTTGTTAATAATTCCACAACCACAGGCCGATCAGCGTTATCACCTCATTCGCTCGGTGAACTTTTCACATCGTGTGCTTTTAACCGGTGCATGTGTCAGATATTGACATTGCAGTGGATGCATAGCTGGTATTTTTACTGACAGTGTAAGAAGACATCGGTTCCATCGAGCCATTTAATGCAACATCACATTCCTATCCAAAGCTGTGGCTACTAAAACATGTCTAGGCAAAAAGAAATGTATCATGTCAGTCCTCAAATAATTGTGAAAAACTCCACTGTCACTCAGCTCCACAACATTGCAACAAGGGAGCTGTCATGCTGTGTCCCACACTAAATTTACTCTTTTTTCTAGCAAAGTTTGTGCTGCGTTGTGGCTGAAATGTTCGCTGCATATAAATGTTGTTTTTCCTCCTCACTTTGAATTGTTCTTTGGTATTATGGTGAAAATCCATTCAAATCAGCAGGCTTCCCTTTGGTTTAGTCTTGGTACTGTTTGATAACATAATAGACTGTGTTTACTGATTTATACCAGAAAGAACACTTAAAAAAAATAATAAATAGAAACCCAAAAAACTTCAATCTGCACTTAAATCCAAACTGGAAAAGCTCCGGATGGACTCATGTCCAAAACGTATTATTTTATTTTCCACAATCTGCCTCTTTCTTTAGTCTCACCTGCTCGTTGCATAAATAGTGACTGTGAATCAGCACTGCGAGGTCAGCACAGAGAGAAATCTTGTTGCGCACAGAGCAGACAATGAAGCCTTTCAACGTTAGCGGTCAACTTGAAAAGAACATTAAAGCCACATCGCTGTACTTAGTAGCTCTGGAAGGGAAAATGTCATGAATCGCTGTGCGGCAGGCAGGAGTTGGACCCAAAGTGCAGGACTCACAGACTCAGGGAGGTGAACTCAAAACTCAGCTTTATTTGCTGGCAGGGAAAAAACATACAAACTAATCTAAACTGGGAACTTGGAAAACTCACAGAGAGACACACAGCAAGAGGGACGACGCGACACTGACTCAGAGAAACACAGGGTTTAAACACACTGGGAAGTAACGAGGGGAATGAGACACAGAAGGAGGGCACAGCTGGGAGAAATCAGGACTGACGAGACAAGCAAAGCAGGACGCATTCACATGAGACACGGACCATCAAAGTAAAACAGGAAGTATCACACAGAGACGCGAACTTGACACAGTGGAGACAGCAACTAAGAAATACAGAGACATAAACCATAAGGCAGAGGTCTAAGAACCAAAATACACAGGGAAATACTCAGCTGGGAACACAAGAGACTAGACTAGAGAGAGTAACAAAAAAACCAACCATGAGAACATAATGCACAATGCAGAGTGACAGAAAACAAGAAACTCAAACATGCAAAGACACAATTACACAGAACAGAGGGGACACAGAGAGACATGAAGGGCAAGGGATCAAAACTAGAAGCCATAGAATAAATCACACACAAGTACAATAATACAAAAATCACAAAGAACTAAAAACGCTGGGTCAGGAGACCCAGGACCGTGACAGAAAATGTCTTTACTCACACATAATCACTGAATGTGATTTCTATTTGTTGTTATTCAGTGTGTGGAAGAGTGTGTTCTTCTGTTCAAAAAGCCAGCAGTAAATGGGTTAGGCCAAATTTCACTGCTCTGTGAACCAGACCAGCATAGACCTCTTTTGGGCTTAAACCTGGTGCCTAACCAGGCTAAACCAGTCTTAGCTAGTCCAGTCCAAACCTTTCCACCAGCACAACTTGCAGTCTGTTCAGTTTCCCATCCTGAGATACATCAAAAATTTAAAAAATAGAAAAGCTTTTTTGCACACAAATATATGGAAAAAGAGGGTTTTCTGTTTAGCTGGAAATATGAGGTGTAGCTGTTATTCTGAACAGTATAATATATACAAATGAATAATGTATTCTGTTGTTCGGGGCTTAAGTTAATATACAAAACATTTCAAGGGTGTAAATTCGACCTTCTTAATTAACCTTCTTAATTAAGAACTATGACCCTTGACCCTGAGCTTCTTTTGTCAGAATGCTGATGATTGGGATGGTACGTAGCAGATTCTCTTTTAAGCATTAAAACAACAGTTTACATACAGAAATAGCAGAATCTGAATATACTCTACACATTACATGGCTTCATATTGATTATCAAAAGACAAATGGCTGTGCCAAGCATTTAAACCTCTACTTTGGAGGTTCTGCTGGTATCAGAGCAGATGATTGACAAAAGTCTTCCCATTATCAGTGATATTGTTTTGGTGTTGTGCTTTTGGTTTTTGGTTTGGCACGTTCTTTACAACCAATTTCACTTAACAACAGCAACCTCCTACAGTCACATTTGTCCCTAACAACCAGTGGTTACCATGGACTCAACGACCAGTCAGTAGACCTATTTTAATCAGTTTAACAGCGACTGCTCACAACTGGCTATAACTGGTGATCGCCATCAGTGTTTGGCAAGTTACTTTGAAAAAGTAATTATTAATAAAAGTAATAATTATAGTTACTAGTTAATTCTTCAAAAAAGTAACTGAGTTAGTAGCTGAGTTACAAGATTCTAAAAGTAATTAATTACTTGAAAAGTAACTATTGCGTTGCTTTAAAAAAAAATGTCTAACCCTCTGGGGTCCAGGGTATAATGGGCCATTTTTAACTACTTTTGATTTTCCCTCCACATTTCACCTTTAAAAACTTTATTTGCCTTGTTTGGTATCATCCTTTTCAGCACAACCTCACATGTCTGAATTTACAGTTATGTTTTCATTTTGACAGACTGTATTTACACAATTGATCTAAAATCAGACAAAAAACATAAAATCAGAGTAGAAAAAGTTATATTTTTACTGTAACAACCACAAACATGTTTAATAAATCATATTTCATAACTTTAAATGCAAATATAAATGGTCAATTTTAAAATCCTATGCACAAGTTTTGCAAACAACAAAGTTATTTGCAGCCATTTACCTTTTACCCTTTTTTAAATAACCACTTTAAACTATTTACAGAACCATCAGATGTTCTGCATTCAATAAGATGCCACACAAATTATTTGTGCCACTCCAAAAATCACAGCCTGATACCTGCAGGCCTGACAGCAGCAGGTGTATCACTCCTCCTGTTTCTACCTGGAGACAGCAGTTACCTCATTGTTCTGACACACAACACAAAACTATCCACAACACTAAACACTAACTACACAAGACAACACATTAACTACACACTCCAAACACACTAAACGTCACAAATCTCTCATATCTCAAAACTCGCTCTCTCTCTTTTTCTGCTGTCTCTCTTTCTCTCTCACAGTCACTCCTAAAACTTTCCCCTCTTCCAAAACAACCAAATGTCATGTCGCCATATCATTTTTGATTGGTCGACATGGTGCATTTTTCCACCAACACCAATAATAATAATAATAATAATACATTTTATTTGAGGGCGCCTTTCAGAAACCCAAGGTCACCTTACAAAAAACACAATTAATAAAAGGAACAATAGTCATAAAATACATAAAATAAGTGGGCTGTTTTTTGATTTGTTTTGTTTTTTGGGGGTCATAAGCAGAGAGTGCTTGCTAGCGCTGTCCTTAGACAGTAAACGTGACAAAACTATTGAGGAAAAAACGCCGCGTATCTATTGTTTATCATGACTCTGGTTTTCAACACAATTTAAAAACT
This sequence comes from Rhamphochromis longiceps, assembly GCF_057381845.1. Taxonomy (NCBI): domain Eukaryota; kingdom Metazoa; phylum Chordata; class Actinopteri; order Cichliformes; family Cichlidae; genus Rhamphochromis; species Rhamphochromis longiceps. The sequence continues at coordinate 54,415,842 of NC_140559.1, read as the reverse complement.
GGTATCCATCACCTTGTTGCTTTGTCATGTTGAAGTGGTCGTGTGATTGGTTTACCACGACTACTTTATTCTTCCTCAGTCAAACAGCAGCATTCATACGATTGTTTTGCTCCCTTGGCTCCAGGTGTTGTGCCAAAAAGTTGTTGCCGCCGGCGGGAGAGCGCGCAGCTGCCTAAAGCTGTAGCGCCCAGATTACTTATGTAGACAGCTACTTCCGTGCAACTGATATAAGGCTGAACACAGCTGTTTTTTGAAAAATGGTAACGCGACCGCACCGCATTTTCTTGTTAGTAATGGTAACAGCGTTGTAACAATAGAATTAGTAATTAGTTACATTACTCGTTACTGAAAAAAATTACGCCGCTAGTAACAACGTTACTTGTAACGCCGTTATTCCCATCACTGATCGCCATTTGGTTACCAACTGCTCTCTAGGCCGGTGTGCTACACATGTAAGGCTAGGGAGGAGAGGCAATGTGTGATTTTGCGAAAAATGAAGTTCAACCAGAACAGGCTTGAAGACATTTAAACCAAGACGTAGCTCAGTCATTCCTCCACTCAGGTCTCGTGCTCATAACACCAAATCTGGGGTTGGCTACAAATGAAGGCTGAAAACAACAAACTACTTTAAACTTAAAAGTGCCGTACTCTGCTAAAAAAAGAAGCCAAGCTGCTTTGAGGCACCTGCTTTTCATTTTCTTTGCGGCTTCTTCATATTTACTTTAACGTAATAAACAACAGTTTGATGAATTCATAATACTGTGAACGGGCTTTGTTTGTAGCTCTGAAACTGTTACTGTTTATGGTCTTTAACTGAATCCCTTTTTCTTTGACCTTCCAATCTCTAAACCCTCTTCTTCCCCTGCAGGTGATGTGGAAAGCACATGTTTTGCCTATGACATAAAAGTCACGAGCAGCTGCTGCTTCTAGCTGGGTGTTCGATGTTTTGGATGATGTGGTGCTGAGGCCCAGACTGACAAAGCTTAAATTCCTGGAGCAGCCACTCAAGGTGGTATCAGCGATTGCTTGAAACACAACATACCAGGAAGTGAAATGCTTGACTGTTGTTTGCTATATCCTGAGTAGATTTACATACCAGTAAATAATTACAGGACACTGAAGGCAAATAATGTGTTTACACAAAAGCACACTCATGGTGCTATATCATTTTCAAGAATCAGCCATGTCCGTGGGTTGTACACATCATATGAGCTCATCTGACTTTGTCAAGTCCTTGCTCAGTATTAAATAAGACATTATGCATCCTCCCCCAGTCTCATGGGAGAGCAGGAGAGTGGACCAAGGGCTGACTAACTCACTAACACCCTTATCATGCAAAGGTACCGTAATAGTGGTGTAGCTGCACAGTGGAAGCGACATCAGAGTGCTCATACTCTATGTATACAGCTGGTACCCCTTGCCATGTACACTCATCTGAAAATTAAACCTCCATTTGAAGAGTGAAAATGAATTTCAGTGCTGCCCTGCAAGTGAGTCAGCACAAATCAAGCTAGCCATGCATGCCGCGAATGTTCATAACCCAAGAAGATCCCCAGTCTGAGGTCAAGTGGATGCACTAACACGGCTCATACTGACAAGCTTGTGCCTGACATTTCCCAACAAATGAACAGGAAACCTTCGAGACTCTATTCAAATATGCTTATATTTACAATGAGAAGAAAAAATGTTTTTTATGTGCGTATGTGACAAAATGCTAGATTTCATTTTGTGATGTTGTTCATTCAAACGCAGTCAAAATGCTCTAGTACTAAACTTACCTGTGTGTTTTATTTGTGTGGTTGCAAGTGAGTAAGCAGATAATTGGTGCTCTGTGGCCTGACTAGTTGGACCTGATTCAGATGCAAACACTTTCTATACATCAGGACATTTAGCAACATTTATAGTTAAAAGAGTAGATTTTGCATTTTTCTTCACTTTCTGTTGCAGTGGTGGATGCTCATATGAAGCATGGCCGAGCCAAAGGCTGAGGCTTCAGACGGCTCTCAAAGCTTCATTTCTGACACTTTATTCCCTTCTCAGTGTATCACACGTATAATATGAGTATGAGTGAGTATCTCCATCACGGTCATCTTGTGCACGCAGCCCTGGCTATTAGCTTAAAAGTGAGGACCTACAATGACTTGCTTCAGACAGTGGATTAACTGTGGATCTGTATAAAGTGACGGTATAAGATAAATAAGGATTTTTTTGTGTGCTGTGATTCATGGAAAGTCACTCTAGTAGAGTCCAAGAATGAGAAAAATGGAGTCCAAAATGAGCACAATAATTCCTCTTTAACCTTCCATGAATACACGAAAAGGATTCCTCATAAAAATGCTTTGCCATCCTTGCAGAAAATAAATAAATAAATAAAAGTCTGGATCATTTCAAGTGCCTGGACTAAATTTATAGCACCGGCCCGCTCAAGAATAGCAAAGCAAAGCTGTGCGTGAAGCAGCATCTGTATGTGCTCGTGTTCGATAAACAAGTGGGACAACTTGATTAGGTCTAGTTTATTGTGAAGACGTGGGCCTAATGAGGAATATTGGTTTCAGTGTGCTAAACAGAAACAATGGCATCATAAAATGAGAGCAAGGCCTTATATACAAGGAAAGATCATTTGGTAAAGATCACACTGAATTATACGTTTAGCATACTACATTAGCATTTATCATCGTAGCGCTCAACTTTGCGAGCACTTTGTGTCACTTTGAAAACAGATAAAATCCAAACAGATTTCGAAGTACACGTATTCAGGTCAAGTCATCATGCTTTGAACTGTATGTAGGTTATGGATTTATCAGGAAATGTGTAAAGTAGCTCTGACCTTGCTGCGCTGTTTTCGAGCCCAGCTGGGGACGCGAGTACATGAGCGGCTGAGACTCCCGGAGAACGAATGAGATCCAGTTGCAGTGCCTTGTCCTCCATCGCTCCGTTTCACATAATATTTCTGTCTTCCACACCTGAGAATTTACATTCTCATTGCAGCCTCTTTCCCATCTCCTCATTTCAAATGATCCCTTTCACTTAGTCACTCTCTCACACTCTCCCGTATTTGTTCTGGCTGCTTAGCTGTCATCATTTTGTCATCTGCATATTTGACCCTATGCTGGAAAGAAATCAGAGCAGGCAAAAAAAAATTATAAAATAAAAGCAGAGCAGCAGTGGAGGCAGATTGGCTCGAGTCCAAGCTGTGATGCATAGGCTGTTTGGGGTGAATCAAGTGTCAGACCTCACAAAGGTCATAAAATGGAAAGATGGATGCAGTGCTGACTTTCAGCACAGTGCTCAGTTATGACCAGAGAGGAAATACGCGGTTGCGTGTGCAGTATGTGTACATGTCAGTTAGAGCATGTGTGCTTAAGTGCAAGTATGTCAATATGTTTGTCTTTTCCTCTACGCTCGTTTAACGGTTCATCAGGGAGCAACGGCCTTTAACTGTTAGAACGGCAAATATATTGGAGACGACAGGCGCACAAACACACGCTGAAACACACCTACACACACGCACTACACGAGGGCCGTGCACACTGTAGAGCTTCCCTACATGGGTTGATGTTGGCCTGTAGTTCAAAAACAATAATAAAAGCCTCGGGATGAGTTGCCAGGGGGGCAGCTGGAGCCGCAGCAGGTTGAGCATGCCTAATGAAAACTTAATGCTCATTGGCAGGGATTGCCACTGCGCTCCTCTCCAAGGATTTAAGATCAGGCCGACATCAAGCCAATGTCAAGATCCGTGGAGCCCAAAGTCAAAAGCCTGGCGTGGTATCTCTGCATTTCTAGGTACATGGACGGAGAGGAAGAGCGTGAGAGAGAGGGGGAAAAGCAAACAAGATCTAAACTGGCACGGGATAGTTGCCCTCCTTCCTGACCAACAAAATTCCTTTCAGGGGCTTATTCTGCACGCAGTGCCTTATCCCCACAAAAGCTATAAAATCCAGAGATTGGCACATGGATCTGGAATTTCAAGTGAGAGGAAAATTACTCTCTCCTCAGGAATTAGGTGCAACAGTGTAGCGAGATAGGGAGGTTGGAAACATACTGTCTAGAGACACGGCTAGAATGGAAGAGCTGGGGAAGGGAGATGGCAGCCTGTTGAATCTCGGTGGGAAGCACGCTCTCTGGTTTCCCGTAGCCTAAGTAGGAGAATGGTGGACGTATGTGGTGTGATCCCGTCTGGATAAGTCCTGCAGGCAGTAATTCAAACCACAGTGTGAGACGCAAGATATGAAGTACTTTTGTTATATTTGAGACGTTAGAGTCATAATCTCCCGATGGAACGAGCTCCTTCTGATCTCCACAACTGTAACAAGATGCAAAGAGGGAAGGAGAAGGGGACTAGGGAATAGAGAAGGAGAGAAAAATGAAGCACTGTCAAAGTCTCAGGAATTCCTTGTGCTTTCCAATATCCTCTCCTTTTCTTCTTCCCTGTTCTCACATGCTGACAGAAAGTCACGATAATAGTTGATTATTACAGTATGTCTGCCTGGATTTTTAGCCAGATCAGTGAAAACTTGCTCTCGGATGGCAATATTGTGCTGATATACAATGTTATACTTAAAAAGCATATAGTTAGGTGATCCTAAATCCTTTGTTATGCTGCAATAGGTCTAGGCTCCTGGCAGATTCCCATGATGCCCTGAATGTTTCTTCTTCACTCCATGTGTTTCCACACTCTCCTACACAGCGTCTCCCTGAGCCTACATCTGCTGGAGATTTCTTCCTGTTACAAGAGAGTTTTTCCTTTCCACTGTCGCCAAGTGCTTGCTCATAGGGGGCAATTTAATTGTGTGGTTTTCTTTGTATTATTGTAGGGTCTTCAAAATATAAAGGGCCTTGAGGCAACTGTTGTTGTGATTTGGTGCTATATAAATGAAACTGAATTACTACAATAGTTGTATGAACGTTTAGATTTTCTATTGCTAACAATATTATTTAAAACATAGATTTACTGAAACACCTTCCATGCACATGCATTTAGCTTACCCTTTGTTGTGCAGTCATGTCTGCAGCTGTAGTCTGCAGAACTGCAGTTACCAAACCGGCACAGCTCAATAAAGTGAAGGACGACAGATTAAGATGGCAAGATATTAAGTATTAGAAAAGTGTGTGCATGTGTGCATTGTTGGATGTAATCGTACACTCCACTGAACAATCTGACTGCTTTGAGGAATGACAGGGATGAGCACTTCCACAGATGTATTCCAAGAATGAGGCTTCTACCAGCTGTGCAGAGCGCCGTCCAAAAAAAATCAGGATGATGCCGATAATACATTTTCCGAGTGTCATTAAGGATTCTGTGTCTTTTCTCTGCTACTCCAAGAGGTCTGTAAGAGGCTGAGCCAACTAAGTCTGTGGCCGTATCTAATGAGTTGGCTCTTTCTCTATTTCCCTCACCGCTTGAGTAATCTTCCTGGGCGATGGGTGAGACTCGCAGAGAAAATGGACTATGTGTCTTTTAGGCCTGATCCTATAGCACAGCATTAGAAATCTGCTCAGACCACAGCAAAAGCTCATAGAATTATATTCACACTGTATTGTAGTGAAGAAACACAACTTTTTATTTGTTTTTTATTGGCAGTGGGTATCTGCTACTAGGCTCAACACAAACACCAAAAACACAGTTTTTGGGTTTTTTTCCAGTGATAGACTTTGTGAAGTCCTGCTTTGAGGTCTCAACTTTAGCTTTATTGCTGTCGTTATAATGATTTGGTTGGAGCCTGAAGTGACAATATTTGGATGAGATGGTGGCGCGCTAATCAGCTAAAGTTAGCAAACTTGGTTAGCAAGCAGCATCCAAATTTCACTCGCCAAAAAGTGGGTGCAGATTTCTTGGATGAGCTGCTAGTACAATTAACCACGAAGCGAGCCAATTTATCCATCCTCATAAAAGCATTTCAGTAAGGCGAGATCATTTGAAAGAACTGAATTTAATTTGTTGAAGTACAGAATTTCAGTAATAAATTATTTGGCAGTTAGAATCTGCTTGCCCTCCCTAGTAGAGCTGAGCCCAGCTATAGAGAGGAAGCCGGTGGTGGCAGAGATCAAGCAGAAGTTGGGCAAGGAAATGACACAGTGAAGAAGAAAGAACCGAGTCTGACACAATGAGAAAGAGGAAGTGATGTAAAGAGTCGACTAGCAGCATGAAAACCCAGAAATGATTGAATACAGATCTTCCTCACTCAGTTACTGAGCCTCATTAAAGAAGAGAACAAGATCAGTTTGATTGTCTAGAATAAGCTGAGCTGACACACAGTCACATCCAGCTGTTGGTCAAGTGGCCAAGCCCATAACTATGTAATATTTAACCCACAATAAAGAGTAAAAACATATTTAAATCTGCTCTGAACTTGTGCATGTTGACATGGGAGTGTATGGCTATTGCCTTTCCATCATCTGGATCGAGTTTTAGTAAAAAGTTTTGCCATCCAACTCTTTTTTCCTTTTTTCCTATATTAACTTTAAAGAATGATTTATCAATCCGTCTATTTTCTTCAACTTTTTCAGTTAAGGTTGGCAAGAGGGGCTGGAGCCAAACCCAGCTGCTATCCGGTCGTTAAGTGATGACGTGACGAATCCTACTTCCGGGCCTAAAGTAGTCTGCGTTTAATATGGCTTTTGTGTTGTTAACATGTTTAATGTTTTGTATTTTCTTCTATTTTATCTCAAAAAGCTCCTAAAACAGTCAGTGATCACTGTTGACCTCCCTCGGCTTTTCTTACCGCTAATCATTTATTTAAGCTCAGTTTTTAAAACCTTAGGATGTAACTACAGCCCAGCCCATGCAGCAGTATATGAATGATTAACCTCGTATTGTGGATGGATTATCTCAGTTGTTCTCCTGACTGAAGTTTGGTCCTTTTACAGCATCCTGCCATGCGATTACATTTGTTCCTGACCACCGAGAACACTCACGTTAACTTTTATCGAGTGGGAAAAAAGTTAGCTTGTTTATATTATGCTAACATAGCTGTGTCGCTAGCGGTCACGTAGCACATCATTATATACCAGCTAGCCCAACTTCAGTAACCCTACAGCTGTACACGGATGAATAATTATTATCAAGATATATATATATTTATTCTGGAGCACTTTAATAGGCAGAGTTCTCCCCAGTGTGCTCAAATTACCGTACAACTTTCACCTTTCACTTGAAAGGGACTCGAAAAATGTTGAATTAGTCTAATTGAACTTATAATTATGCTATTTTTTTTTCACCAAACAAAGATGGTTTAATGACACGTTTCATGATGTCAAGGAGATATCAAGAAGCGTGGATGACGAAAGGGGACGTGGCCATCCTTTAAATACTTAACTCATGAAAGGATGAAATCATTTGCTTCCTGGTTTGTAAGATTATTATATACAGAGTTTGTGATAGAAGGCAGACACACACAGACAGTCTGACACAACATGTGCACTGTCGTATTTTGAACTGTAGATATGATGCCAGACATGCTGACACATTATCATACACATAGTCCCCGCCGCAGGAAGGTTTTGCATAAGGAATGCAATATAACAATAGGCAATAAAGGCTTGTGGGGAAATCTTTATTTATCTTGCTCTGACATTTACTTCAGACGGGGGAGTTCTACCAATATTATTCTTTCTCAGACACAAACACGTACACATATACAAAGGGGAGAATTTCATATTTTCAGGCTGAACAAAGTCATCTATCTTCCCTGTGTGATGCCCCAGCTTTCTTACAGTTTCAAGGTCTGAGTCACATTGAGAATCCCGTGCAGACAGGGCAACACCTTGCACATAACATGACAGGATAGGAGAATAGCCATTTTGTCCTTGTCAAACAGATCAGAACACACACAGGCAAAAGAATGCACGCAGCAACTGGATTCAAATGGAGAATATCTTTTAAGTAAACACGTAAACAGACAGCACACAGCAATACTTAATAAAGTGACACAGCATTAGAGGTGACAGGAAGCTTCCTGTGCAGGCCACGGCCAGGTATAAATCAAGACTGATGTGTGAGTCACACCTTACTCGTGCTGTGTGATTGTAGCTTGCATTAAATAGAGACGCCATAGCACAGATTAGCGTGCAGCAATCTGGACAGGATAGGATAACCTCAGTGTGGAGCAGAAGGAACTTTAGCTGGAAAAATATCTATATATATGAATGATGTTGGAGATGGGATTGGATGCTTTACTTGGTTTTACCTGTATAGAAAAAGAAGCACAGGCTGAAAGATGGATTAAGGTTAATGGTAACCTCCATGTTATTAATAACTTTTCTGTTGGTGCGCTCTGTGATGTGATTGAATCTGGTTCGGTGTTTTAAAGCCATTTTGGACTTCATGTTGACCTTTTCACCACAGTTTGTGTAAGTTTTGTATAAGAACTTTTCCTCGGGGGGGTTTACGAGTAAGCAACAGTGTGCAGGTTTCTCTGACTTTAGTATGACTGGAGTGGGGGAGTTTGTTTAATAGATCCAGACCCCTCTGCCTGCTTTTCCAGTGTTTTGATCACCACGGTCTTCATCATGCAAATCAACTTGTACAATTACAGTAAATGCTTGGTAGCTTGAAATACATTTGTTACAATTTTAATCAAACCATCCAGACATTTTTTTTCTCCAGACCCCAAATTAACTGTTTTAAAAACAAACCCGCACTACTAAAATATGTTTGTCTTCACTTTTCATGAGCCGGGAGGTTGGAATTAAAATAAAATAGCTCATAACTGTCAATACCATTTTCCCTTGATATAAACATTCCTCTGTGGCTTCTAGAAATCCAAGAAGAGAAATGCCTGTTTGTGTTTGCTTGACTGTTTTTAATGTGTTAGTTGAACAGGAACCAAACAGGTGACAAAGTACTGAAAGACGAAAAATGGATCGTGTCCAGGCAGCTGCAATTATTTTAATGCTTGGAACACATGTTTGATCAATCGTATCATATGATACCCCCCTTTTCAGTGCTCAAACCATTTCTCTTTCCCCGTTTTATAGCTCCCTGGTGTACTCGTGAAAAAATGCCTCATGACATTATTTCTGCATCTATACATCTATAAGGTTTCTGTTTAACCGGTGCTCTGACTGTTTCACAGCGGCCAGTCAGCGAGAACATCAGGTAATTCGGCTGATCTTTCAGAATCATGCTCATTTTTCTCTGGTTGTCTCCGGTGGCCTCCATTCTTCCTCATCTTTCTATCTTTGGGATATTTCAAGAATAATACCTAAGCATCTGTGCTGTTGTAGCTACATTTTTAGTCGTGCAGAGTACTTAAAGAAACAGTCAACAAGTGTGACTGTTATCCTTTTTTTATTAGAATATTGTCATTGTAGCTACCTCCGCTGAGACAACAAATGTGACTACTGAGTTTGTGTATTTCTCTTAGCCTGTGTTTACATTATGAAGAGTCAATTCAAACAGCTGTTTTCTACTATAACGGGATGGGAATTCAGGTTAAAGTATGGATGGTTTGATCAAATCTGGGGAATTGAAGAGAGTGCAAATGTGCCAGGCTCGCAAATCGCATGTATTTGCATGAATGTGAAAATATGGTCCGAAATATTATGAGGCTGTATCCAGACAATCTAATCTGCAGTCTTTTCTGACAGTTCTCCACTTTTTTCCCTTCAAAATATTCAATCAGTGACCTCTACGACCCGAGTAAAGCCTTTTTCTTTTTCAACTCTCATATGCTCTCATCTAAAAGCTTGGGCGTTACCCTTCTTTTATGCCACTTTCTTTTTTCTCTCTTCATGGCTCATTCACATATCCTCCTATCCATTTTAACCAGTCCGTCTGTGCCTGTGTATAAGAGGGTAGAAACCTACATGACCAAACTGAGCTCTCTTAATGAAAATGAAAGAAAATGTTTAAGCTTGGGAAAAGGAAGCAGTGCTACTTATACATTATCTTTGGACACTGGCTGCTTTTACGCTCGGTTTCAATCCGATCCCTGTACGTTAACCCTTTAACACCTACCGTAGAACCAAGGCTGCCAGAGCTTATCTTTACATTTTACATGCTGTAGTGCCATTTTTGGGAGTATTTTAAATTGCTATACATGAATACAATACAATACAATACAACTTTATTTGTATAGCACATTTAAAACCAGCGGTACACCAAAGTGCTTTACAGTAATGCAATAATTTAGAGAAAGAAACATTAACATGGAATAAATACACCAGCAGGTGGAGAGCACTAATTAGCCGCAGTGCAGTGAAAATATGTAAAAGAAAATACAAACACAACTCGACTAAGAGATTATTCAACAATAAAATAGAATAAAATGACTAAAACTACATAAAAGAACATTTGCAGGATACAGGCACTTACTAGGGAAGGCTAGATTGAATAAATGGGTTTTCAACCGTGATTTAAAAGACTGAACCGATTCAGATGCACGAATAGCAGTAGGAAGATTATTCCAGAGTTTGGGTGCAGCTATGGCAAAAGCACGATCACCTCTGGTCTTCAACCGTGACCTAGGTTGCACTAAGAGCAGTTGGCCCGTTGATCTTAGTGCTCTCCTAGGAGTGTACAAGCTGAGAAGTTCAACAAGATAGCTGGGGGCAATGTTATTTATAATTTTATAGGTAAGCAATAGAATTACAGCAATAGAAATACAACCATTATATCCCAAATGTTAATAACATGTATGCATTAAGTCCATAGTAACTAGATAAACTGCAAAAAAAAGTGCAATAAACTACAAAAATATTAAAAATCGTTTTTGTTTTTTTTACACATATTTGTAGTTAGAGAGAAATTTCAGAGGGATGTCCCTCAAAATAGTTTCCCAGAACAGGAAATTTATTTTGAGTGTCCTCATATTTTTATTTTTGAGATACACCAATTTTTATATACTGCAGGAAAAACAAAAATAAATATTATAATACAAATTTGCAAGAAAAAAAAACAGTATGTGCATCAAAATAAACTATTTCCAACAGTGTAATTTGAGCTCTAAGCATCCCAGAAACTATACAGAAAAGCATAAACTCAAACATGAATTTTAAAAACACCAGCATATCTTTGTAAATGCCCTATAGGAAAAAACTACATTTTCCGTGAAAATGACATCATTTCCGGTTCCGGGCAGGTAATGGCGGACATGTGACACTTTATGTGATTGCAATTCTAACCGGCTTTAAAAATAGTTACGCAAAACGGAGCGTGCCTGCTCCGACCGGTCAGAGAGGGTTAATAGTTTCAGAGAAGTGTTTTGTCTGTTTGTTAAGCCATGTAACGCTAACCTAAGTTCAATTCGATTAGCATTAGCAATAGCATTAGCAGCCTGTGTTGCAAAAATGTAATTTCCTATTTGTTTGGTAAATCTGCAAAACAAAAATAACAAATATAAACAGGTAAGCTTTAAAGGGCATTATTTTTTTGGCACCAACAAGATGATTCCCAAAGAGCAATTCCCAAGTTAGCCCAAAAGTGTCACTAACAGCAGCTAATGGCAGCAAAAAAAGCAACAGAAAGAATCATATACACAATAACTCACTTCATCAACTCTTATATGACTCCTTTCACAAGGATTTAAAGCTGCCTCTAGACTGAAATAGATGCTATCTTACTACACGCTCATTGACACTGCTGTCTTATTAACAGCTGAGTTAAGCAGCGGACTGACAGCCTCCACTCAGATGAGTGATGGCTTAAGTTGTTTGTCCTACAGCAGCTACCATAGGTAAGATTATGCACTGGAAATGGGAGGAGTAAGAAAACATAATTCAGTTGACTGCATCTACTGATGAGATTTTATAAACTGTACCTTTAAGAAGTAGGAAAGAAGTCCAGTAAAGTCTCGACAATGAGAGACGCCCCTTCTTTTGATCAGTCTCTGGTTCACTAAAGCATCATCAGAAATGGTCTCAACTGAACGTTGGTCTCAAGAAATCATTCTTTAAAAAGGTAAACACAATAACAGGACAACAAATCCACATGAATTCAAATGTGATAATGAATGGAGGAGGGTGAGAGAGGTAAAACACTGAATGACCAGAGGTGTGGACTCGAGTCACATGACTTGGACTCGAGTCAGACTCGAGTCATTAATTTTATGACTTTAGACTTGACTTGAAAAAATGTTCTAAGACTTGTGACTTGACTTGGACTTTTACACCAATGACTTGGGACTTGAATTGGACTTGAACCGGTTTACTTGAAAAGACTTGATATTTTACCCCAAATATAAAATTTAACATGCATATTATATAGAGATTGAAAATGTGACGTCATTCACGGGTAGAACCGCAAAGGATTCTGGGAACTCGTGGCAAGCGGTACTAGCGCACGCAGGCTTTCAATTAAAATCAGTTATACAGCGATAAAAAGAAACACAAAAATGTCAAGAAGCTGTTGTATTATTAACTGCAATAGCCGGTCGCATGACAGCCACGGGAAGCCGACGGGTAAAGAGATCGGTTGTTATCGGATTACGTCGTTGAAGAGAAATTGTTCGAGCCATGTTTCCGAAGTAACAAAGATGCGACGGATGGCCTGGATCGCAGCCATTCAAAGACCAAATATAACGTCCCAGAACACTCCAGCTCACAGGTTAGTCTGCTCCAAGCATTTACACGAAGGTCAGTCTGCTGTTGTAGTTAATGCGTCATTTTCATAACATAATTGGTGATATAGGTTACAAGCAAGTCTGACGCTGAACAGAAATTGTCGCGCTATGCTCCTTTGTTTATTGTGCATAAATAGTGAATTGTCCTGACACAATATTGTGTTTCGCTTCTGTTATTATGGTACATTGACAAAAACATATACTTTTATTCACAGGATAAAACAGGTTTTTTGTATCACTAATTGCCCAGTACGATTACAGCATACAATATTGTTGTCACTGCTACATTTCTGTGATGCTACCAGAAATTATTTCCACTACTAATTAATTACCGTTGAGCTCAAAGGTCCTATTAATAAACGGTTAAGGAATGTGTATTCATGACGACGATTTGTGAGACTGGTAAACTTATGATACGTACGATGGTCTTTCGTTCGACACGGTGCGTTTCAAGGTCCTGCACCCATCCGTCGGTAAACTGTACCTGGGCTTGTTGCAGTGACCGGAAGTTACTAAACTTCATGAGTGTATGCACTCACTCCAAGAACCGTATGATTATAAATATGCATATAAATATGCTACGATGAGATAGCTGACTTCATCTAACTAGCAAATGTTGTCCAGGCTATGTTGGTGATACAGTTTTTTTTTAATGTGTATGATATTTTTGTCATGCGATTTTAAAGCTGGTCCTACAACCGCATCCAAGAATAACATGCAGCTTATCTCAGAACTGTCGGTGAAAATTATTCTTGGAGCTAGGTTTAATTGAGCTGCATTTTAAAGAGGTGCAATTTCACAATTTGTGTATATTTTCTAAGTTCACTATTTTGTCATGTGTTGAGAAAAACACAGATTTTAAAATTACATGGTCTAATATTTACATTTAGCATATAACTGCAACATTATTTTTTTTAAAGACTCGAAAGGACTTGAAATTCAAAGTTTCAGACTTGTGACTTGACTCGGACTTTTACACCAGTGACTTGAGACTCGACTCTGACTTGCCTGACATTACTTGAGACTTGACTTGAGACTTGAGGATAAAGACTTGAGACTTACTTGAGACTTGCAAAACAATGACTTGGTCCCATCTCTGTGAATGACTACAGCATCTGTAAAGCATGATGGAGCCTCTGTCATGAATTGGGACAACATTTTAGCCAGTGATGTTTGGAATGCTGTCAAAATTTATGGAATTACAAACGCAGAAAGATACAGTCAGGTTTCGATCCACCTCGCGGTACCATCTGGAAAGTGCATGATTAGCAACAATTACATTTTCCAGCATGATAATGATCCCACACACACTGCCAATGCAGTAAAAGCATACCTGGTTAGAAAAACACACAGTGGAGCACCATCATTCATTAGTTGGCTTCTCCAGAGCCCAGACTTCAACTTAACAGAAACAATGTGGGATCATCTTAACACAGAACAGAAGACAGCCAATATCTTAAAAAGAGCTTTGAACCTTAAAGAAGCCTGAAGAACTATTCCTACTTAATACACTACTTAAAGAAATCACAAGAAAGCTTACCTAAGAGAGTTCAGGCTGTGCTGATAACCTGATATCATGTCAAAGCTTGTAATCGACACACCGGGGCACCTGCATGGAGACGCAAAGCGTGAAATGAACACAGTGGACCGACGTGCCTATTGCACATTTTGCCGTGATAGTGGGATGGTTTTGAAGACTGGAGTATCACAAATACACATCAAACTTATTGGTAATGTCACAAGAAAAACAATGGTGTGCTTGGTTTCAATGTAACTTTATTCTTTCATGAGTTATTTACAAGTTTCCCTTTGTTCATAGCCATTGACATGTCGAAGAGGTTAACATGTGAGGAGCGGATCGAAATTGTGTTGATATCTGGTGAACGCAGTAACCGGGTCATTGCAGCAGATTTCAAAGCAAGACACCCTACGAGACCACCCATCTCCCATGCTACAGTTAGCAAACTGCTTGCTAAGTTTCGTGAAACTGGTTCAGTGTTGGATTTGCAAAAATTTGGACGCAAGAAAACTGTCACTAATGAAGAAACATCAGTGGCTGTCCTAGCTTCATTCAGCAAGAGCCCACAACGTAGCACTCGCCGCATGTCACTGGAGAGTGGCATTAGTCGAACATCCCTTCGGCAGATATTAGCTACTCACAAATGGCACCCTTACAAACTCCAGCTACTGCAGCATCTCAACGAGGACGACCCAGATCGGCGCACAGAATTTGCAGAATGGGCAAAACAAAAATTGAAACAGGACCCTCAGTTCACGCAGAAGATTTTGTTCAGTGATGAGGCAAACTTTTATGTGAATGGTGAAGTTAACAAACAAAACCACCGCTATTGGTCTGACACTAACCCACATTGGATGGATCCCTCCAAGACTGTTGGACCAACAAAAGTGATGGTTTGGTGTGGTATATGGGGTACAACGATAGTGGGTCCATTCTTCATCAATGGAAACCTCAAGGCCACTGGATATTTGAAATTGCTACATGATGATGTGTTTCCCTCTGTATGCACTGAAGCTGGCACGTTCCCTGAGTTTTTCCAGCAAGATGGTGCACCACCACATTATGGCTGCCAGGTCCGAGCATTCCTAGATGAACAGTTTCCTGGAAAGTGGATTGATCATTGTGGGCCAGTTGAATGGCCCCCAAGTTGTCCCGATCTGACCCCTTTAGACTTTTATCTTTGGGGTCATCTGAAGGCAATTGTCTACGGTGTGAAGATACAAGATGTGCAGCACCTGAACCTACGGATACTGGATGCCTGTGCTGCCATTTCTCCTGCGGTGTTGCTATCAGTGTGTGAAGAGTGGGAGAAGAGGGTTGCATTGACAATCCAACACAATGGGCAGCACATTGAACACATTTTATAAGTGGTCAGAAACTTGTAAATAACTCATGAAAGAATAAAGTTACGTTGAAACCAAGCACACCATTGTTTTTCTTGTGACATTACCAATAAGTTTGATGTGTCACATGGCCCTCTTCCTTTTGAAAAAAAAAAGTTGTATCCAAGATGGCCGACTTCTAAATGGCCACCATGGTCACCACCCATCTTGAGGAGTTTGCCCCCTCACATATACTAATGCGCCACAAACAGGACTTTAATATCACCAACCATTCCCATTTTATTACGGTGTATCCATATAAATGGCCCACCCTGTACATACAAATGTCAATAATAAGTCAAATTTAAGAGGAACAAGTTAAACTAATTTCAAGCTAAATGCAGTCCATATCACTTTAGTTTATCAAAGTGAAAGTCTAATAATTAAACAAAGAAAAGTGTGACTATGAATGGCCAAAATTTAAAAAAAGTATTTGTACAAACATATTTACCTTATGTTAAGAGACAGCAATCACAGATTGTATTATATTTCTCTCCCCCGTACGCCACACAGTTAGGAACACTGGGTTTTAATAACAAATGAACCCTGACATTGAGTACACAGTCAGTATTAGAGTAATACAATTAGTCACACAAAGACTAGAAAACACACATTTCTACACCAATTAAAGTCCAAAAACAACTAGTCATCGACTACAGCTCTGCATTTAACACCATAATTCCCTCCACACTCACCACCAAACTGGAGCATCTGGGACTCAGCTCATCTATGTGTCAGTGGATCTCCAACTTCCTAACTGGCAGACCACAGGCAGTAAGGATGGGCGGACATGTCTCAGCCTCCACCACTCTCAGCACTGGAGCCCCCCAGGGGTGTGTTCTGAGCCCCCTGCTGTACTCTTTGTACACATATGACTGTGTGGCAACTACCAGCTCCACCACCATCATTAAGTTTGCTGACGACACTGTCGTGTTGGGCCTGATCTCTGATAACAACGAGACAGTCTACCTGAAGGAGATTAGGAATCTGGAGAACTGGTGCCAGAGGAACAACCTCCTTCTAAACGTCAGTAAGACAAAGGAGCTGATAGTGGACTTCAGCACTAAGCAGGAGAGGAACTACCAGACCCCCGTCATCAACAAGTGCCCAGTGATTTAGTGAAATAATGAACAAACTGCAACTATATTATGTATTTTAGGTTAAACATTAACAATCCAATGAATCTTTGCACTCATCAGTAAAGAAGTTTCTTGTATTTAAATCATCAAGTTGAAATTATTAATTGGAGATTATATGTCGGATTTCAGGAGCAGGACCACGCCTCCAAACACGCTCCTTCCGGCTGTCATCTACAGTGGGGCAAAAAAGTATTTAGTCAGCCACCGATTGTGCAAGTTCCCCCACTTAAAATGATGACAGAGGTCAGTAATTTGCACCAGAGGTACACTTCAACTGTGAGAGACAGAATGTGAAAAAAAAATCCATGAATTCACATGGTAGGATTTGTAAAGAATTTATTCGTAAATCAGGGTGGAAAATAAGTATTTGGTCACTTCAAACATGGAAAATCTCTGGCTCTCACAGACCTGTAACGTCTTCTGTAAGACGCTTTTCTGTCCCCCACTCGTTACCTGTATGAATGGCACCTGTTTGAACTCATCATCTGTATAAAAGACACCTGTCCACAGCCTCAAACAGTCAGACTCCAAACTCCGCCATGGCCAAGACCAAAGAGCTTTCGAAGGACACCAGGAAAAGTATTGTAGACCTGCACCAGACTGGGAAGAGTGAATCTACAATAGGCAAGCAGCTTGGTGTGAAAAAATCAACTGTGGGAGCAATCATCAGAAAATGGAAGACATACAAGACCACTGATAATCTCCCACGATCTGGGGCTCCACGCAAGATCTCATCCCGTGGGGTCAAAATGATCATGAGAACGGCGAGCAAAGATCCCAGAACCACACGGGGGGACCTGGTGAATGACCTGCAGAGAGCTGGGACCAAAGTAACAAAGGTCACCATCAGTAACACACTACAACGGCAGGGAATCAAATCCCGCAGTGCCAGACGTGTTCCGCTGCTGAAGCCAGTGCATGTCCAGGCCCGTCTGAAGTTTGCCAGAGAGCACATGGATGATACAGCAGAGGATTGGGAGAATGTCATGTGGTCAGATGAAACCAAAGTAGAACTTTTCGGTATAAACTCAACTCGTCGTGTTTGGAGGAAGAAGAATACTGAGTTGCATCCCAAGAACACCATACCTACTGTGAAGCATGGGGGTGGAAACATCATGCTATGGGGCTGTTTTTCTGCCAAGGGGACAGGACGACTGATCCGTGTTAAGGACAGAATGAATGGGGCCATGTATCGTGAGATTTTGAGCCAAAACCTCCTTCCATCAGTGAGAACTTTGAAGATGAAACGAGGCTGGGTCTTCCAACATGACAACGATCCAAAACACACCGCCCGGGCAACAAAGGAGTGGCTCCGTAAGAAGCATTTGAAAGTCCTGGAGTGGCCTAGCCAGTCTCCAGACCTCAACCCCATAGAAAATCTGTGGCGGGAGTCGAAAGTCCGTGTTGCTCGGCGACAGCCCCAAAACATCACTGCTCTCGAGAAGATCTGCATGGAGGAATGGGCCAAAATACCAGCTACTGTGTGTGCAAACCTGGTAAAGACCTATAGTAAACGTTTGACCTCTGTTATTGCCAACAAAGGTTATGTTACAAAGTATTGAGTTGTATTTTTGTTATTGATCAAATACTTATTTTCCACCCTGATTTACGAATAAATTCTTTACAAATCCTACCATGTGGATTCATGGATTTTTTTTTCACATTCTGTCTCTCACAGTTGACGTGTACCTCTGGTGCAAATTACTGACCTCTGTCATCATTTTAGGTGGGGGAACTTGCACAATCGGTGGCTGACTAAATACTTTTTTGCCCCACTGTATATAAGTTCCCCCAGTTCTGCAAGCTGATCATTCTCATTTACGTGCCCCACCCTCCCTCCGTCCCCTTTTCAATTCTTTAACTTCTTCACTTCTATTTAGTACATGGGGATCTGCCAGGCCCAGGAGCCATCGCCAGGCCCCTTCGAGGCCTTCCCCAAACCGCAGCTCAATTCATGTCAAGCATTCACCTTTATCTACTACTACTACTACTACTTACCTACTAAAACGCTGTCAAACCTAAAAGGAGGACGTGGGCCCAGCTAGTGAAATGAAACACATTTTCAAAGCTACACTTATCAGTGTGTGGACAGACAAACCTAAAGACAACTCCATGGTGTGAAGTGCTCTAATATAAATTAAGTAAAATGTAAATGCATAAATGTGTCGTTTGGCTTTTTGGTGTGATTTTAATTCATCCCTCAAAGACGTGATGATTTTGTTTTTCACTAACCAAAGTCAGACCTTTCTGTTCTCAGCTACTTAAATTAGATATACCAGTAGGGATTTTCCACGTTCTCTTAATTTTTCAAGGAGTGTATATGATTTATACATTATACATTAAAATACATTCATTTCTGTACATATCCAAAAGTCTGTTTTCTAACCGTGATTCCCCGTGTTTTGTTTTGTCTCAGTTTACTGTAATCCTCACAGAGAAGGAGATAAATCACTGCGAGGTCAGCGTTGGCCAGTCCAGCTGTTCAATAAATTGAACTTTTATCTATTATTATGTACAATGACAGGTATATTCAAAGGCTTGTTTAAAATGGAAAAAACAAATAAGAGTGCAGGAAGCAGTTGGAGAACACATAGGGCATAAACAGACAACCTGACCATGGGAAAGACTAAGACTGGACTATATATGCACAAGGGTTCAAGCAATGGGCGAGGCGACAATCACCAAGAAGGAAAAGGAACCAAGGCAGGAGGAAAAACCAAAGCAAGGAAGCACGAGAAAACTAGAGCACTAAGCAACAGTGAGATATGAAGACTAACACTAAACCTGATGGAGGAAACCCAAAAAAACCAACAAATAACAGGACCATGCCAATGACTGCAATGTCCTGTACTGTAAAGTCTCTACTCTGCTGGCTATTTGAGGGCAGGGTCTTTTGAAATTTGATCAATTTCAACAGAAGCACACCGTTCATGCTGACCTCTGTGAGGATAGATCGTCTAATTTAGGGAGGGCAAGCATACTTAGCTGGGTTTCAGGTCCTCTGAAGGGCACCTGATTGTGGGCTGCTTTGAAGCTTCCAGTCCCTGAAATAGAAACACAGCCGCTGTTCCAAATTTAAGGAAAAAGGAAAAGGGAAGAAAAAACCCACAAGAGTACAGCAAATTGGTCCTGTAATCAAAGGATGCTGGATGCTTTCTTTTCTGTTTTGTCTTTTTTTAAAAATAAAAATAAAAAGTCTGCTCAATTAAAGGAACAAAGTTAATGGAATCATTTTTGCCTGTGATACAAATCCCAATGGCCATGTGCTACATGAGGATCTGAAATAACAAAAGTGCAGCATGACAAACGCATAAATAAGGCCTTATTGAGACTGAAGGCTTTTCATTGATAACACACAAACTGTTTCGTGCAAAAACACATATTGTTACATTGTGTTTTTTTGTCACAGTCGAAATGTGAACGAAATCTCTAAAATGTCAGTTCCGCTTTTGCTCATTCAGTATCGATTGCTATGAACACTTGCGGTGGAAGTTGGAACCTGAGAAGTTTGAGAGTGACAGAGATTTGAATGAAAAAGAACTCTCGCTGCATCAGCGTACGGAGCTATTCATGGAAAACAGCGGAGCGGTCAGAACGAATGACAGAGGGGACGTGTGAAGAAAGAGGCGAACGGTGTTTGTGAGCACTTACGGCCCTGCCTGGATTAGCTGTGCTCAATTTGCATACTATAGATCTCTGAATCTTAGTTTAAGGACAATACAAAAAAAATGTTTGTATGACTCTGTAGGACAGATATCAGAGGAGAGCTTTCCACCACGGTTTGATGTTTTGAATGTTTTGAATGCTTTGAAGCGTGCAGCAGCCTGGACGATTCAGAGAAAAGAGAAAGTGCGAGAAATGTAAAGAGCGAATGATGAGTTAGGAAGAGAGGTGACAGGTAAGCTAAAGCAAAGAACGCCGTCCTTGTGACCTCAGTGGAATCTATACACTTGGGTCTAGTCACACAGTCTCTGCAAACATCAGAGCTCAGGAATAAACACACACACGCAGGATTACTGTACATCCGCATTGCCGTATGGATTTGCGAAAGGCGTTATGTAAATTGTTGTTGTGTCAACAGAGTTCTGTGTGTGTGTGTGTGTGTGTGTGTGTGCGTGTGTGTGTGTGTGTGTGTGTGTGTGTGTGTGTGTGTGTGTGTGTGTGTGTGTGTGTGTGCGCGCGCACACAGCAGCCTGCCTCAGCACTTTGGGTTTCACACCGATGTCGATAATATTCTTTCATCGATAAAACTAATCTGATTTCTCCCATTGCACAAATGAAGTTTGCATTGTATTCCTCCTTGTTGTGCTTTGTGGTATTGATGCTATTATACACAACTGCGAGATGGCACCAGCGCTAGTGTTTATCGCTTGTTTCTTTTCTAAATTTGGTTTTCTTGAATTTCTATTGCTAAACACTCTCTGGCTTGAGGCGAGGGCTTTTGATAAACGTGTAAGTAGGTGTTTGAATACGAACAGCTAGTGCACGCTAACAAAACCAGTGCTGTCTTTAATGGACGGGGTGTTGTCCAAAAAAACAATAAATTTTAAAGCAGCGCAGCTGATGATTAGACATAAAAATAAAAAAGTTATAAATATAGACTACTACATTAAAGAGATCAGTGGATACAACACATTTGCCTTCCTCTTGGTATCTTGACACCCAATAAAGTTAAAGTACAGCGTTCCCTCGCTATAACGCGGTTCATCTTTCGCGGCCTCGCTGTTTCGCAGATTTTCTTTGTGCAAATATAATGGGGTTTTGGGGTTGTTTTTTTTAAACAGCGCATTGTGTTCTGCATCCTGATTGGCTTTAGATCATTGTCAATTAATCTTGTGCCATGTCAGAATGCGTTCAGCTTGTCAAATTTACATAAATCTTCAAACTCTAGCAGTGTGTCTCTGAAGTGCTGTACTGTATGTTTGTAAGATGTTTGTGTAACAAACACAACAATGTCAACGAAACGTTTTGCACCGTCAAAGGCACCTGCAGTTCAGTGACTTTCTGAAGCTTCTGTTCCCCATCTGTATCTCCATATCATGGTGTGTGGATTCACAAATCAAAATAATGATCCAAATTATGTTCTTTGAAAACAGAAATAGTCTCGTAGCTAACAGATACACGGGCTTCTCTTTACTGTCGTTAACGACTTAGGCTGCTCGGTCTCCTGCCTCAGCTGAGACGGCATTAAATTTGTGTTACATCCTGTCTGCTACCTTGTTAACTCGCAGGTGCTACAGACATGCACCTGCCTGTTTGGTTTGGCAGCTACAACTCAGTGGGCCAAAATTTACCAAGATCTACTGAAATCTGCAAATGGCCAGATTTGGCACATGGACCTTGATCTTGACACACGTGGGCCATACATTATATAGACAAACACTCAGATCTGTGGTAATTGTAGCTGATATTAGAAAATAGTGTTTTTTATTTTGTTGCAATCATTCCTGTTTAAAAAGAGAGAAATTCCCTCATGTTTTCTGTTACAGGAGAAAAAGTCAGGGTCTTAAATAACCTCACTAGATAAAAATCATTTAGTTGTAAAATCTGAATTAAAGAGGTTTTGTTAGCTTCTATTTCTGCTGAAATCCATTCGCAAACCCCTGTGTTCTAATACTTTTAATTTCTGTAATTATTAGTTGTGTAAGTTCCTGCTGTGAGCCCTTTTCCTTCTTCCTTTGAGCCACTCTCAGGTGCACATGCACAGAAAAGGCTAACAGTCCTCAACGAGATGGCACCCAGTTTAACGTGACTGTTTATTACTCCTTTGTTGCAGAACTGCAGTGGGAGATGGCAACCTCATGTAGTTTCCTAGCAGACAACTTATAAGATCACATTAACATGTGAGGACGGAAGTAATAATTAATACCCTGCATTTGATATTAAGTAGTTTGCGTTTGCTGTAACGCAAACTAGTTAAAATGAAAGGAAGACTTTATAATCAGAGCTCAGCATCAAGCCAGTCAAACCTCTGAGATATTAATCTGGTCAGTTATGTAGCGAGGAGGTTGTTAATCAGTTTCAGCTGCATTAGTGTTAATTAAATTAACTTCAGATGCACTAAAAGGGCGACAATGAGACAACTTCCAAAAACAGGAATGGTCTTCTTTCACTAGTTTTGCATGGTTGCAGGTTGTAGAGGTAGTCCAACACCTCCAGGATGGCATGTCAATGTGTGCCATTGCCAGAATGTATGTTGCACACTCTCAAGATCATGGTGGAGATCCGAGGAGACAGGAAGATAGTCTAGGTGAGCTGGACAGGACTGTAAAAAGTCTCTAACCAATCAGTAGGCCAGTATCTGTTCCTTGGTGCAAGGAGGAACAGGATGAACACTGCCAGAGCTACAAAATAACCTCCAGCAGGTGCAGTGGATCCTTGGTTACTCCTGATGCACGACAATGCCTGGCCTTGTGTGGAAAGAGTATGCAGGCAGTTACCGGAGGATAAAGGAATTGATACCATTGACTGGCCCCCACACTCGCCTGACATAAATCCCATAGAACAGCTCTGGCACATTATGTTTCGGTCCATAACCACCAGATTACACATCAGACTGTCCAGGAGCTCATTGTTGGCTTGGTTCAGATGTGGAAGGAGATCCTCTAGAACACTGTCTGTCATCGCATTAGATGCCCTGACATTATCAGGTATGCATACAAACAGTCGGGGCCATACAAATTACTGAGCATCATTTTGAGTTACTCCAGTGAAATTTCAGCAAAAAGGACTATCACTGCATCACTTTTCAATTTGACTTTCCGAATATCATTGAATTCAGCCCTCTGTAGTTTGAGATCCATTGAAATCTGATGTGTTTTCCAAGTGTTTCCTTCATTCTTTTTGAGCAGTGCATAAGATAATCTCTCATCTTTACTATTTAAAACCATGTTATTTCATGTATTCAGTTGAAGAACATTCAGTTACAATGAGGAGGTGGTACACTGAACAGCTGATTTGTATGCCACCGCTTAAACCAAAACGGCCCAAACACATTCGAGCCAAAGCACGATTTTTCCCTGGGAACTTGCTGCAACCCTCCGTGGACATATCTACACGATCACATTAAAACCTAAACTGGAGAGTGTTATTGTCCCTTGGCCTACATCTGAGAAAGCTCAGCTGTTGGTTGCACATTCACTTTAAGTGTGAGCTGCCCCTCCAGACACTGGCAGAGCTTCATGAAAGCCTGAAGCGCTTGGAGACTCTTCAAGGAGATCTGGCCAAACCACAGGCTCAGCTTCCTTTCATCCATGAGTTTCCCGGCCGTAATAAATTTAAAGTCCTTAAAGTCCAGGAAAAACCTATATGCATAATGTCTGGTTATCTGGAATATAGATTATAATATAATTATTACATTGGCAACATTTCCTTCACAGTTGCTGAGAACAGGCACCTTCCGTTGCAACATTACTTACTGAAAGCAAATTAAAATGCCTGTCATACTTTGTGCTGCTGATCATTATAATTGTACAGGGACGCAGGGGAGGAGATTACTCATTGGCTCTTTGATAAAAAGAGAGATGTGGCTCAGGCCAGTAGCAAGAATTTGTTGTATAAACATAACATCATTTCACCTTCATGATAATCAGGGACAAGATTTTGAAGGACTTTTTTCCCACTCTGAAGTGAAGTAATGACATCTGTGTAGGCATCAAAACAGATGAGTGGAAATTTGGGGGGGAAAAAAAGATTATCATTCTCATCATGATTTCAGTCCTGCGGCTTTCGTCCCCGCAGGAACAGGATTTATGAGGTGTTGATTGAGGTGTCTGTGTGGCTCAAGCAGGCGCTGACTGACAGCTACTTCATACTAGGTAACGCAAGAAGTTCAAGAACAGTCTCATCCTCTCCTCTTCCAGAGGAAGATCACAGGTCGTATACTATGTCACTCACTCGCTCTTTCTCTTTTTGTTTTAGAGAGTTGGTAAATAACAGAAAGATACTGGGCAGCCAGGAATAGAATAAGATAACTGTCCGTTGGCGCTGACGCTGTGGAGGTTCAACGCAACGACAACCAAAACATATTCCCTCAGTTGGTGTTGTGATGGACAGAGATCAGTTTTTTTAAATTACCTAATGAAAAATGTGTAAAATCATGGGTGGAGGCTTTGGCTGGGGTACGGTGGCCCTAAGAGATGGTAAATGGCCTGTATTTGTATAGTGCTTTACTAGTCCCTAAGGACCCCAAAGCGCTTTACACATTCAGTCATCCCCCCATTCACACACACATTCACACACTGGTGATGGCAAGCTACATTGTAGCCACAGCCACCCTGGGGCACACTGGCAGTGATCAAATCCACTGCAACCGAGCATATAGAAGAACACTGTATAAGCACACAAAACACTACTGAAGTTGAATAAAACACAAAGGTGTTGTGAGGGCGTTATTGGCAGCCATCTGCCGTGACCTGCAGATGGCTGCCCCTCCCTCAGTCTGATTCTGCCTGAGGTTACTTCCTGTTAAAAGGGAGTTTTTAATTCCCACTGTCGCCAGTCGTAGGGGGTCGTAGGGTATCATATCTTAGAATATATGAAGTGTCATGAGGCAAATGTTTTTGTCATTTGTTGTGATTTGTATATAAACTAGTGCTGTCTGCATTAATCTTGTTAAAATAACATTAACGCCATAACTGCATTGACACGGCAAATCTCCGTTAGCGAGTTAGCGCGGATCGCCCCATGCGTGGGCCTGCACGGCGTCAACGTGTTAGCACGGTTAGCTTGTTAATGCGTCAGCACCATCCAGCTGACAGCACTAATATAAACAAAGCTGCAAACACTTGTGTTGTGTTTCGTGTGCTTTCCCAGCTTTTTTCTATTTCCTGGTGTTTACTTAAATTGCAGTCCGTTTGCTCTCTCAGTGGTAGCGCACTAGAGCCATTCTCAGCTAACGTAGGAAGTGAGGCAGCCCTGGACAGGTCTGCAGTGTGTTATGGGGCTAACACAGAGAGACAGACAACCCATTCACACACCTACAGTCAGTTTAGAATCACCAAATAACATAATAATTGAAAACACTTTTCGGACAAAAATAACTGAATGTTGCTGTTAAGTCAACACAGCTAGCCAACACATGTGGCAGGCAAAAGCTAATTGTTAGCAACTCACACTGACGATAACCCGTTCAATCCTTGTTGTTGAAACGGGAGCTCTCTGAAGCACTCAACAAATGTTGTTCAGTGTCGTGAACGTCAGCTACTACTGGTGTTTTCAGCTGCTAGTGAGGGGAAGGGCTGTGTGTCTGTCTGCAGTGGTGCTGTGCTGTGAAGTTGTGTGTCTGCTGAAGGTGGTGAAGAAAGCAACGGTGGTATTGATGTTGATGTTTTAAATGAGGAGTGTCAGTTTCTTTTGACAACCCTATTGTGTGTGCAGTATACACGTGTCAGGGGTTGTGTTATTTCTTAAGGACAGAGCCCATCATATTTGCTAAAATTATACAAGGTTTGAAGTTTTTATCTTTTAGTCAAAACTCTTTATTGTCAATTAGTGTTCTCATAAAGACAACAAAACCTGTGTGTGTGTGTGTGTGTGTGTGTGTGTGTGTGTGTGTGTGTGTGTGTGTGTCCGTGTCCTGGCACAAACATGATCACACAGAAAATTTTCTAATCTTTTCTGAAGCACGGTTTTACAGCCTGTGTACTTGTGTGTGCGCGCGTGTGTGTTTATGTTTGTATTTGCATGTTCTGTGTCCGTCCATCTGTCCGTTCTCCCAGAAGACCAGATGACTCAGCTGGGTTTCTATCTTCATGTCTGACATGATGCGAGGGCTCAGCCTTGACTGGCCTAGCGGGTGGTCACGTCCCTGCACGGCCGAACAGCAGGCCGAGGCGTCTTTCTCCACCTCCGGCCCTCCGCTTCCTTTCGTCTTCTGTCACTGTCCCTCGGTTTTACAATCTTTTCATCCAACTGTCAAGTGGATTAACAGAGAAAGGCGGAATTAACGAGTATTACACATATGGCGAAATGCTTTCAACTTATTTTTAACTGCTGCGTTCCGCGTGATACACAATTAATTTCCACAGCGATGTTTGGTTTGATCTGTACTGAACAAGACTCCCTTTTTAGCGTATATTTTTGATTTCCTTTACATAGAGGACATCTTCTTCAGCACTATAAGCTGTGAAAACCAGCATCTTACTGCTGCTCTGGCTGTCTCTCCCGCACTCTTTTCCTCTGTCCCTACTGAGCCATTACTGATCTATATGAGGCCTCATCAGAACCAATAGCCTGTATCTAATCTGTTCCTGCTCCTGGTGATTTCTGACTACACGGCTGCTTCCTTCGACAGTATAAGTGACGACTCTGACTGGAAGACACAACCATGACTGATCCCTTGTCCCATCATCATTCCTCCCCCTCTCCCCGTCTTTTTCTTTTTGCTGCTGTAATTTTTCATCTCTTTCTGAGCGCGCTCATCATTCCACCTCTCTCCTTCACCTCAGCCAAGCTTGTTTTTCCTCTCCCCCCTCACCTCGCATTTCCTCTCCCCCCCTCCCTCTGCATCTTCCCTTGCCCGCCTTCCCCGTCTTCATCCCCACCTTGTTTTGCGAACAGCTGAATGTTTACTTCATGTCAGCCTCATCATCCATTCTGCCTTGGCCTCTGTTGGGAGGATTTGCTCTTCTCTTTCACATTTTATTTGTTCCCCTATTTGCCGTTTCCATTAAAGATGGAATTGAAATCTCCTGTGCCAACGCGCGCGCGCAGAGGCATCACACTGCCACACACGGCGACTAACAAAACAACGACATGCTGTGCCAAGGCATATGAAAGAGCACAAACCTCTCGTCCTACTTTTGCTTTACCTTCTTCTCATCCTGTCGCGTCACTTCTCACTCTCTCAGCCACCAACTCCTTCCTCCTTCTTCTTTAGTTGTTGCAAATGTGGTGCGAAACAAATCTGTGTGTGTATTTTTTTTATTTAGCTTTATTTTACTTTGTCCTTTTCCTCTTTTTCCATCTGGCAGTTTACAACACATTTAAAACCTCCATACGCGACTTTTTTTTTTACATATTCAACATCTTTTACTTCATCTTCACTGCTTGTTTTGCTCTTTTTAAGTCTTCTTTTTTGTCCATGCGTGAGTCAAGCATTTTGACTAAGAAGAAACAAACTGCTAAACCTCCTGTCCTTTCTCCCCCTCCACCAAATGCCGTTCTGCTCGAAGTCGTGCTGCCACTCCCGCGCTCCTTGAAGGCTGCCTCCTCTCCATCCGCAGAGTGACTTCCGAAACCCCTACGGACAGGGCGTAGGGAGCGTTTGGAGCATTGCAGGGGAAAACAAAGGCCGTCCTCATCAGGTTAATGAGGCCAGGAGGAAGCTTTGTGCTGAGCTTCATCAGTATTCAACAGAGGCTTCCGTCTTTCACTCTCCCAATATTTTCCTAGTCATTTGGGTCAGCCACATTACTGTGCCTCTGTGAAGGCCACGCACACACACACACACACACACACACACACACACACACACACACACACACACACACACACACACACACACACACACAATAGAAAAAGAGAGAATTCTCTGACAGTTTAATAGAAATACAGTCTCATCAAATGCTCACCTCTTTCCCTTTCTCTCATCATTAGCTATTTCCCCTGCTCTCTTTGTCTTTTATTCCTCTTGCTCATACACTCATCTCTTTCACCCCGACCCCCTCCCTTCTCTGACTCTCTGCTCCTTTCCCCTCCAGTTTTACCCCCCCCCCCCCCCCCCCCACACACACACACACACACACATACACAGATATAAAGCAGCTATTCACGTATGTATTTTATTAACATCTGCAATAGCTATGCCAAGTTATTGGTCCTACATTAGGCTCCTATTCATCTCATGCCACCCTTCATTAGCAGAAAGAACAGTTAACTGCAGTAAAGAACCAGTAAAGAACCAGTAAAGAACTGAGGCGGATATGAGCAGCAGGTGCTGGTGTCTGAGCTGGGACGTGGTCACTAAGTACTGTGTAAGCACCGACTGTGAGCCCAGATTATGAGGGGACAGGAAAGCTGGAAAGTAAACACTGCATATTGCCTAAATCACTCACATAACGCAGGGCCCAAGTTTGTTTGCTGTTTCTGGTCAAGCAGAAGGTTAAGGAGGTTATCTTTATCCAGTCTTTAAGTGATGACGTATGAACCCTGCTTCTGGGTCCAAACTACTCTGCGTTTATTAAGGCTGTTGTGTTTTTAACATGTTTTACTGCATTGTATCTGGTTCTATTTAATCTGAACAAGCTTCTAAAAAAAGACAGTGATCACTGTCGACCTCTCTCGGTTTTTGTCATCACTATTCATTTTAAAGCTCAGTTTTTAAAACCTAATGATGTAACTACAGCCATGCAGCAGCATATTAATGACTAACCTCGTATTGTGGATGGATTCTCTCAGTTGTTCTCCTGACTGAAGTTTGCTCCGTTTACAGCATCCTGCCATGTGATTGCATTTGTCCCTAACTATCAGGAACCCTCCTGTTAACTTTTATCAAGTGGAAAAGAGTTAGCGTTCTTCAGTTTCACTGTGCTAATGTGTTTACATTATGCTAACCATAGCTGTGTAGCTAGCCACCACGTAGCTCATCATTATACACCAGCTAGCCCAACTTTAGAAACCCTACAAACGTCACTGCTGTTTAGTTTTCTGTCTTTATTTATGTCGAAAGTGATAGCAGAGCTGTACGTTTTAATTTTTAAAGAAATCTCTCAGTCAGAACATGCTATATCATGTTTTGGGTGGAAATTAGCAAGCTAACTTCCTGCTAACTTCTAACTCTGTTACATTTAATAAATTCTGTTTTCATGGATGCCTGCATGTTAAACTTAATTGTTACACCTGGTACAGCAGCCACACTGATCATTTTATTAAACATGAAAAAATTTAGACAGTTTTTAACTCTTAGTTTGACTTTAGGACCTGAAGCGGAGTTTGGACCCTGAAATGGCTAATGAAATCAGACTTAAAGACCGCATACCCTTTATGACACTCTTCTCTCTTTTGAACTTTTCACGTCATCTTACATATCCCACTTCCTGTTTCCCACTTCCCAAAGCTGCAGTTCCGTGAATGGCCACTCTCTCCAAAATAAATGTTCTCCCTTAACTTCCATTTACATTCGAGTAAAAGAAAAATTGTTTTGGTCTATGTTAGGTGTCCTTCCCTTTTTTGTGTAACTCACTTATTTAAATCGAATTAGGGCTTAAAATTATGCACGATTCGGTCCACGGCTGCTTATAGTGAGACATGGCTGGTTTTGTCTCGTTCAGCATTCAGTTGTACTACAGGCCTGTAAGACACTTTAAAAAAGTGCCTGTTCAATTTGTTCTCTCAGCACATTTTGTTTAAGGCTGTAAAGTAGCCTAAATTAGCATCCCATTTCATATTACAGTGAATGGTCACTTCTGGCTTCATAAAGCTAAATACAGCAGGTGATGATGATAAAGCTTAAGTTGAGGCTGGAGTCTGTCAGTTTTATAAAAATTTGGTTCTGGGTTATTTATCCCGTTGGTGTTTTATAGGTTTTAGGGTATGATTCAACTTATTTCTGGAACTGAAAATATTAGCATCAAGTCAGTTGGGATTTTTCCCTCCAGTGCTGCTGGGAGTTAACTGTATACTGCAGTTGCAGTTTGCATATATCCAATACTTTCTCCGCTTTACCTACTACATCTTCACTTTCCCTGGCTACTTTTCTTCTATATTTACACTCCCTCCTCTCAACTGTTTCCGCACATAAAACTCTTTAGCTAACATTCTTCATCTTTCTTTTCTTCAGTCATCTTCCCCTCCTCACACAATGACAACATTTAAGCCAAACATCACAAAGATAACCATCTCCACTCACAATGTTCCAGCTCCTCCACTGTCTAATTATGTCTCTGCTCTCGCTGAGGCATTGTCACAGTGGTCTGAAATTACTGGATTAGATTAACGTGGAAGAACTTTGAATGTCTCCCATCATTTCTGTGCGTATGTAGGATGGCACTTCCTTAAGATGACTTGTGATAGTTTTTTGCTTCTCCCTTGATGTTGTTGATTGGATTTTTTTTAAAAGATGCTTTTAACACACTTAGACCTATTGAAATCAGTACTTGCTGACTCTTTATGATGCTGTAGGCGTTGCATTGGTTATTTTTGGACTCTATCTGTGTTTGTAGGGGCTCAGCGGTAAACTGGAGGCTCTGAAACAAGACGAGACCACACTTCAGCACAGTCTGCTTCTCCAAGATGATAAAAAGACAAAGTTGGATTCTAAAAAAAGGTTCTGGCACCAAGCTCTGACGACACTGAACCACTACCCCGACATGACCCCACCTTACTTACCCTCTGACGTCCAGCAGAACAAGGAGCTTATCCGACAAAAACAACAACAACAAAACCCAAACAAATTCCAAGTGGTGTGTGACCAACATGTGTGACTCAGGCAAAGCAGCTTTTTATTTATGCTTTGTGTTCATGCATTCCTGGCTTTGTTTTTCACGTTTTAACTCAGGCTGTGGGCATAATTACTGTGAGTGAACAGATGTCAACCACTATGAACAGAGCCCAGTTGTTTTTGTCTTTATTCGCTTTATTGAATCTTCATCCAACTTAGCGTATTAGCTTTTGCTCTTTGCTCTCCCAACTCAGAACTTTCACGACGCAATTAGATTTGTAACACTTCAGAATCCAGACTTTTCTGGCTTTGTTAGGTTGATAGACACCTGCTTGACCTTTATGAAGATTGAAGAATGTGCAACAGAGAGGATGGTGCAGTAGTATTGTTGAGATGTTCAGTTAACACCTGAAATCAAGGCTACAGGTTCATTCGGGTCAGCTTCTCCATTTGCAACAACATGAAAGCAGTTTCTTTATTAGCACAAAAAAAATGGGATTGAATGAAATTTGTATGTTTTCGAGAAACACTTTTACATCTTATTATTTGACCTTTTGCTTTCTGTAGAATCCTTTTCGTGTTATTTTGTTATTCACAATGTAAGGGCAGACGGAGAAGGTTGTTGACTTTTATTCCATCATGCTTTTTGTTCATCGGTTGATAGCAGAGCAGTGAGCTCATGGCTTGTGGAATAATAATGTGTTGCTATGATAGATCTGTGTTGTACATGCTGGTATTGAAACCTTGTAAAGATCTTAAGGCATTGCTACAACCAAGCTTATTTCTGTTTTAATCTGCGTTTTTTTGTTTGTTTGTTTGTTTTTACGTGACAGCACATTTTCAGAAAACGTAGCCGATCTCAGGGTCAGTTCCAGTGTAACTTCTGCCACACAGGTTTTAAATGGCTGTCGAGCCTGCCTTTCTCGTGCCGCATGTTCAGGATTTAATGCATTAATTACATGGGTCACTTAAAGTTTTGTTTTATGCAAATAAAACCTAAATGCCAAAACAGCTCATTTGCTCTGTACAATGCAATCTAACTGTTTCATCGTGGCCTCTGTGGAAAGAATGGAGAATCACACTTTGTGTTTATAATGGATAGAAAGTTTGTAGACTCTTAGGGGACATCATTATAAGTATTTTTAGCTTCAAACCCACAAGCTCTGCCTGCAATGTGTTTTACAGTGGCAGCTAAGACTTGTTATGGCCTTCTCTCAGGATGCAGAATATTTGGCGCTATTATCACTAGCACCATTAAAATGACCAGTGCCACCAAAATAAACATCTTTGCAATTTTAGCATAAGTACCACACAATGCTGTGGATCTGAGCTTGATCTGACTGCAAGATACAAAGTTTGAAACATTGGGTTTCTTCAGCAAAGAATATCACAAGATCAAAATGGTCATCTGTCCATGTTATGAGTTGTAGCACTGAGAGGAATCAAAGAACAACACTTAACAGTTTATGTATTGTATCTTGGTCGATAACCCACTGGCAACATCTGATCTCCAGAGAAAAATGTGTATTACTTGATCGGTAGGTAAAGGGTTGCTAGATGATTCTGATGGTGAAATCAGTGACATAGAGGGTACTGCACCAAAAACTAAAAGGTTTTACTCACAGCTGTTGTTACATCTGACCTGGTGAAAGTTCCCCTTTAAAATACAGGTTCTTACCGCTGCAACCAACACATTTCAGAATGTAAGCTTGTATTTTAAAGGGGAAAGTGCTTCTTTTATGGTATGTTTGCTGCCACTCGATAAGTAGTTTTTGAGTGTTTGCAGACAAGTCTTAATCTTCCGTGCAACCTGCTAGCAACCAAAGCAATGCAAGGAGATTTTCATTGTGCAACCAGTTTCACGCCAGCAACTACCAGCAACCTCCTGCAACCATTCGCCAGTGACGGGTGGTCATCAGCTGGTCACTGACCAGTCTCTAAGCTTGCATGAAAGGAACCTAAACGATCTGTTTCTCAGTGGCTGCCAGCAATAACTCACAATTGGTCGGAAAAATACACATTTTACTCTGGCAACTGGGGATTACCCGAGGTCACTAATCAATGATGTGGCTGGGGCCTAACTCAGCAGGAGGAACAGAAAAATTCCAACATAGAAGAAAAAGAGGAGTAGTTTTAGATGCCTGACTTTTTCTCAGTTGTACTGAATTGTCTCACTTTAAAACATAGGACTGACTCTCTTGATAACTAATAACGCTGTTATAAAAGATTTTAATGATCTGGCACATGACTAAGGGGCATAGCTTATTGCTATGCTTGGTTTCCAATTTTGTTCAATTGCTTCCCCCCCAGTCTTCCTCTCAGTCTTGTTTCCTCTCATCAGTGTCTGGAGCTGCATTCCCATAGGACTACCCAGACCTTTGTTGCACTCAATCCCGCTCTGGGAAACAGGCATCACATTTGAATGCAAACATACTGCCCCTGAAAAAAAACCCTCACTCTTTTAGTACCGGCACCCTTGTCCTGTCTCATCCTGGTCATTTTGTCAGAATTGACACTGGCATTGCCAAATATATGCTTGGGTCAGACTCAGCACAACTTGTTTTGACAAGAAGCCAAAGGCAAGCGAATATGAACGGTCGGTGGCAATAGGCCTTATCATCACTGATGTAACTTTCTGAAAGAGGCTTCCTCAGCTCATTGCACTCAGGGAATGAATGGAAATAAACAGAGGATTAGATCTTAAGCTATGCTACAAAACAGCAAGAAGTAGAAAAAAAAGAGAAGAAAGCAAAGGAGAGAGGTTGGAAATACACATTTCTTTGCTCAGTGTTTCCCCGGTTGTTGTCATAGTCAGTCGGTGTAATGAAAGAGAAAGGAACACATTGAGGAAGATGGCAAGAAGTCTTGTCTGTATTAAAAAATGGGTGTATTCGCCTTGTGGTTAATGTCAAGTGTGGCTAAGGTACCTGGCTCTCCAAGGGGTTGCCGAGTGAGAGCACTGTTGCTGTGATTAAAATGGTGGAGAACAGCCAGAGGGTGATGGCTGGCACAGATTCTCCTCTGTCTCCTCCCCCCTATTTCACCCTCCATCCTGCTCCTCTCAGTGCCAGCTGTCAGTTATGTCAGTCAGAGTGCTAATGATGCTTCCTTACAGAGCTC
The DNA here is from genome assembly GCF_057381845.1 of Rhamphochromis longiceps. NCBI lineage: Eukaryota > Metazoa > Chordata > Actinopteri > Cichliformes > Cichlidae > Rhamphochromis > Rhamphochromis longiceps. The sequence continues at coordinate 54,381,742 of NC_140559.1, read as the reverse complement.
AGGGCACAGTCATACATCTGTCACGCCCAGATATCTCTCTCTAAGCGGTCCAAAAATGGCCTAGTTTGTATTCTTTGGTTTTACGCAGACTGGCAACTCATGATCCATAAACATGTTTTAGTATATAACCATTGCCTCTTTGGCAAGCTGTGGTCGTCAATACCACTTTTACGGAAATCGTCCACATCAGACACAAGACCAACTCAGAACTGTAAGTACCCAACTGCTTATTGACCAGTTCCAGCCACAATACTGACACAATTGAATCCTGGGCTGTCGCGATCCAAATGGGACCCAGATCGGCTATTTTAGTTTAATGTCGCTGCTTTCAGTTCATTAAAGGTGGTTGCTGCCATCTGGCTATTATTTTTCTGTTCAAGGATGTCATCAGCCCTGTCAAATGTGCAAATACCTTGGTGTTAGTAGTTGAAGTATCTCATGAACAAAGCAGGTCAAAGTGTTAAGATCTCGAAAACAGAGGGAAAAAAATCACACCTTGACTGCAAGGTTTCACACAGATCTTCCAGCAGCTTTCATATCCCCATTTTGTGCTCAATTTACACTTTGTATGTCTCTTCCAGGGCACAGGGGTCTGATATTGAAAATGATACCTTTAAAGGGGTCTGGAAATGGAACTAAAAGCTTCTGGGCGAAGCTTAACAACATTTACATTAATCTTTTTAACAGTGCACCATCCCTTTCCAGGGAGCCAGCAAGTATATTTAATCAAAGAGAGCCCTATATAGTGTGAAACTTTGATAAACAAATGGTTAATAAATGTAGTATGTCAGTATTTTAATTTTATTATTTTTTATTTTCTTAGAAAAAAACAATATTGTATTCGTAGATGAACAGTGATTAGTGTATAATTATGTCTCATAAGCGTAGAATTAATTCAGTAAAAAAAAGGATAGCAGCAGATGCTGCTTTGTGTTGGTTGGCTTTTTTTTTTTTAATATAGTGGCCAAGATGGACATTACCATTCCCCTTACTTGTGTTTTATTCCTTTTTTATTTTCCTTTTATACCTTTTGAAATCAAAAAAATTATCTATGTGTCTAGAAACTGGCCACATAGATAATATGCCAAAGGCAAAAGAAAAGAGAAATTGCAGGCATTTGTATGGCATGGAGGCAAACTTTAATTAGAATCTATAGTCAAGATATAATATGAAGGATTACGCCTGTGTTTTATCTCCTACACCAAAGAAGCGACAACATAAAGAACAGATTCAACATGACCAGCACCTGGGTATCCTCTTCCTCCTCACCTCGAGACACATCTCCTGAACTACAGTCAAAGCTCTAACACACAACAGCATGCATAAATGAGCTTATATAAACCCAACATTGTCGCAGTTACTTCTCGTCAGATAATTAAACGTGTATTCTAAAAAACCCAACTTGCCTCCAATAAATACATTACATTCTTTCATCATATGTGAGTTTATTCATTGAGCATTCGAGTCCAACATTTCAAAGAAGTTTCACTATCACTGGCTAATGCCAGCTAACAGCAGCTAATGGAGGCTAACTGTAGCTAACGGAGGCTAACAACAGCTAACGGAGGCTAACAGCAGCATTCACCTACAGAAACGTTCAGGACATCCCCAACAACTCGCCTCAGTATCATCAGAGAGAAACTTCACTGACTCACTGACTCTTATTAGACTCCTTTCACAGTTTGAAAGCCTCTTCTAGAGTAAATAGATGTGTACAATGGCAAACTAACAACCTACAATCACTACTGAGGAACAGTAGCCAGAATGGTTTGTCCTACAGCAGCCACCGTAGCTAGAATTATGTACTTGAATTAGGATTGGTAGGAAAACAGGACCCAGTTGATTGCAATCTGCAATCCACTGACATCTCATCAAGCTCATTCTCAGCTAATTAAACTTGATTATTCGTTACTTTATGTTATTTTTGCTAATCCTATTATCCGTGTTGGGTTTTTTTGTTTGTTTGTTTGCTTGTTTTAGATTTTGTTGTTGTTGTTTTTACAATAGAAGCCCCACTGTTCTGCATTTTTCCCCATCCACACCTGTGTTTGGACAGAGTGGCAGATGGCAAGAAACTCCACAAAGAGGGAGAAACCAGGGCTGATGCTAACAGCTTGAACTGGTCCAGCTTGTGACCACCGTGATCCTCCACCACATCAAACTTTGCTCAATGAGACTGTGGAGGGGAAAGTTCCCCATCTCAAAAGAAATCCTGAGTCAGACATAAATTTGCTGTATTTTTTGTGGCCATAGGATCACTGAGCAACTTCTACCTCACATTTCCATGTCCCCTCATCACCCCCTCCCTACAGCCTTTGTAGCCTTTTCAAAATTTTGCAGTTGGTGGAGGTCGGGGTGAAGTTACACTTTAAAAGCCTGAGTTTAGAAACTGCCATGGTCCGTGGGTCGTTATTTCCTATTACCTCATTTGATTTCCTTTTGGTGTTTTTCTGATACCTTTAGTTTTGTCCTCCATGTGTTTCCTACTTCTCAGTTTCCCTCCTCCTGGCCTGCCACTGTGTTTTCTTGTATGCTTTCTTAGCTGCATGTGAGTAATAATCCTTCCACACTGCTGAACTATGCTTTATTTGCCTTTATAGGTTGGTAATGTGTAATAATCACAGTAAAATGTCGCACAGCTATCTTATGAATTTAAGTTTAACTGGATGCTTCTTCCTTGTCGGTGGCTTGTTTAGTGTGTTCTTGTAGACGTTTGACAGGCGTGATGTCTGCCAGAAATGCAGCTGCTGTTAAAAAGTATTTCTGAAGAACAGTTGACAAGATAAGAGAAGAAAAGGTAGACAGATGGGAGCTTGGTGGGTAGAGCGGGTCGTCTACCAGTCAGAAGGAAGGTGGTTTGATTTAGCCGGCTACTACAATCGTCAAAATTTCCTTAGGCAAGATACTGAGCCCTGAGTTGCCCCTAATGCATTCAAGTCAGTGTAAAAGTGTTTGTGTTTGTTTGTGTGTGTGTGTGACTCGGTGAATGAGGCTTGTTAAGCCCTTTTTTCAGGAACCAGAAGCGGATCAGCTGTGGTGTCTCTTTGCTTATATCAGAACTGAACCCACCCAGAAGACGGTTGTACTTCTGTACAAGATACTACTGACAAGATCTTTAAGGTCTCTGGAGTCTTCAACGGAGCAGGCAGAGTCTAAGTTGGCTTTGTCTTTCTGTACCTGCCTCCTTTCACACTGACACCCACCTTTCTTCTGAAAGAAGGGGCTACAAAGAGAGCTTTTGAGATTTGGGCTTTCCGAGTGCTTTTTTTTTCCTATTTTTAACATTATGCCCCTCAGGATTAGAAAGTAGTGTTCTCCCACAAGCTTACAGATTTACCACCTTTCTTCAAACATGTACGTTCCCCTTTTTCTTCTTGTTCTTTTGGTTTATGTTTGTTGGTTTGTTTTAATCAACTCACTCCTTTAAAAAGCAACAAGAATTAGCAGTTGAATTTGCCTTAATTAAATTATTAATCGACCGCGCCATCTGTCAGTACAGTGTTGGTCTCCTGGGCTTGCCATGTGAGACTCTTGTTATGGTTCCAGAGGTCAAAGGGCAAAACCCATTTTAAATTGCATTTCCCTCAACCCTAACTCCATGAATTTTGTTTGCATATATAAGTTTATGAGCCCTGTCCCTCGTGCAGATGCCATTAGAGTCGAATCAGGGCAATCAAAGGCTTTGGTGCTGCTGGGAATGATGAATGGCTGCCATGTGCTGAGCTCCGTGTGGTAATCACCTTAGGTAAGGGCTTTTTGCCCTGCTGGCAGGGGAACAGAAAGGGTTAAGTGGTTGTGGCGACTCACTGCTGAAACCTCATGCTCTTCCATCGCCTCAGGCAGCAGATCTTCAGCTTATTCCCCAACATCTCCAAATGCCTACACGGATGAAGTCTTGAGCTAACGCAGGCAAACATTGGGGAAATAGAGATGAGGCTTAATTTCCTTCATACCAGTAGTGGGACTGGGAAGGAGGAGAGAGGATAAGCTGACTGGCTACTTGCCTCCACTCCACTTGCCTGCTGTCCTGGGGCAGCAGAGCCAGCTCATGGAGCGGGCCCTGTCTGCCTGTCATCCTGCGTCAACATCAGCTCTGCCTCTCGCTCCTCTCCACTTCTCTGCTATGTGACTCTGCACTCACGGAGGTCACATGAGTTCAGATTTAGTATATGAATAACCTCGGCCCAGGGAGGTGTCAGAGGTGTCTTATTCAGACCTCCAAGTAAAACCCACAAACTCCCCCAGATCTCGCCGCAGTTCACTGACAAGTCGTGTTGTGTAGAGGGAGAGGAGAACAAACACATAAAAGAGATGCTGTTACATGCTGTCATCATCACGCCTGCTTCTATAAGGTTCATAGTCTCTGATGTGCTCAGGCTGTAGCATTCAATAGCTGCTAAGATCAGTGGCTTCGTGCCACTTGTGCTGGCCCATTTGATGTTGCGAAATAAGGAAAGGGGGGGGAAAAAATCACCACCTCTCGTTTTCTCTTCTCTCCGTGATGACCGTTTGCACCGGAGATGTTTTCCGTGTGTTCACGCTAGACTTTCACTTTGATTTTAAAGCACCTTGAAGGAATTGCTTTGACGGGGCAGGAAATGTTGCTTTACATTGCACCTTACAAAGATTAGGAAGTGAGAAGAGAGCCTGCAAGGCATGAGTGAGTGGTTTGTGCGTGTCAAAGGTCAATCGGCTTTAAGATTCAAGTTTCATCGCGGTAAAGGTCAGCAGCTGTGAGAATGTGTCAAAAACCAGGTGACTGGCCTCATTTTAATCTGCGGTTTTCAAGATTGAAATTAGACTATTTGTGCATTTTGGTAATGTTTCCTATTACTTTCAGTTTCCTGTTTTCCTTTCACAAATTAAAATTAGCCACCTATAAATACTCCTGCCCTTCAAAAACAAGAAGAAAAAAACCCACTTGGGTTTGCCAGGATTGGGTTAGATGAAAAATCAGTCACTCAGCAACACAACAAGCACAAGGTTCTGCATCTAGTCTATTCAGACTGACACAGCATCTATAAATAGTCACGCAAAGCACACAATCTCTCTCTCTTTCTCTTTCTCTCACACTCTGTGTCCCGCTTCCTCGTGTGGCCAGCCATGGGCTCGGTCCCTGCAAAATTCAATTTGCAGTCTAATTCCATATCAAAAACATGGTCAAAGCTCAGTGTTTGGTAAGCGTGACACAAACAAGCAAGGACACAGTCTCAGCATGGCTCCTCCCGCAACCTCATTATAGCTGTGCCCTCAAGTAACAGATTTGTCCTTAATTGGTGAGTTGTCCTAATTGACTTTAGCTAATTTAGGGATTTGATTATTTTTACCCTCTTCCTAATAGAACCATAACTTCCATGTGTTTTTCCTGGCTGGCTGGCTTGTGAGTAATTGGTGTGCTGCGAGTTGTGCGTGTCTGAGTGGAAGCTGGAGGTTTTGCACCATCGCATTCAGTTATGTACAGCATCCATATAGAAAATGAATCCAATAAGTGAGATGTGGAGGAAAAGAACAATGGCAATACCCGAGCAGGAGAGTCCATTTCTCAGGTTGATGGAGTGTAGCACCTTGGGGTGCTAGTCCATCTAGAGGTGTATTGGGTTTTTGGACTGTATATGTTGGTTCCAGTGCAATATTAACATAGTTAGGAGGCTCTGGGGCACTTGGGAGTGATAGTAAAAGTGAAGGCATTTAAGTAGAAATGCTTATGTTTTTAACAATTCTAATAAGCGAGAATAAATAATAGATACATAAATGAGCAATCCAGTCGTTAAGTGATGACGTGACGAATCCTATTTCCGGGTCTAAAGTAGTCTGCGTTTAATATGGCTTTTGTGTTGTTAACATGTTTAATGTTTTGTATTTTCTTCTATTTAATCTCAAAAAGCTCCTAAAACAGTCAGTGATCACTGTTGACCTTCCTCGGCTTTTATTACCACTAATCATTTATTTAGGCTCAGTTTTTAAAACCTTAGGATGTAACTACAGCCCAGCCCATGCAGCAGTATATGAATGACTAACCTCGTATTGTGGATGGATTATCTCAGTTGTTCTCCTGGCTGAAGTTTGGTCCTTTTACAGCATCCTGCCATGCGATTACATTTGTTCCTGACCACCGAGAACACTCACGTTAGCTTTTATCGAGGGGAAAAAAGTTAGCTTGTTTATATTATTCTAACATAGCTGTGTCGCTAGCGGTCACGTAGCACATCATTATATACCAGCTAGCCCAACTTCAGTAACCCTACAAACGTCACTGCTGTTTAGTTTCCTGTCTTCATTTATGTTGGAAGTGATAACAAAGCTGTACGTTTTAATTTGTTTCCAAAACCCTGCAGTCAGGACATGCTATATTGTATTTAGATAGAAGCTAGCAAGCTAACTTCCTGCTAACTTCTAACTCCGTTAAATGTCATAAATTCCGTTTTCATGGATGCCTGGATGTTAAACTCAATTGTTACACCTGGTAGAGCAGAACGCTGATCATTTTATTAAAGATTAAAGACTTTAGACAGTTTTTCAACTCTCAGTAATGCCATAGTGATCGTTTGATATATGGACCTGCAGCAGAGTTTAGGCCCAGACACGGCTAGTGACGTCAGACTTAACGGCCGGATAGAGGTGTAGCTGTTCATCTTTGACACACAGTTTTTGGTTTAAAGAATAACTAACATTATTATTATTATTTATTGTTTTTTGTATGTGTGTATGCTAGCAGGATTAGTGTAGTTAGCAGACACTGTGATTTCAGTCAGGTCTCATAGCAAAATGTGCAACAGTTACACTGACTTTATGTAAGCATGACTTTGAAAGGGTTTTTTTGAGAGCACCACTTATATTCTCCAGACTGTCGCTATGGCAACCAAGAAAACAGCTTTAAAAAGGTGGCAGCCTTATATTTTGACCCAAACCTTGATGTCTTTTGTAAGACAAATCAGGCGGTCTTGCTGCGTAAACATAACCAAACAACAAATGAGCGTGACGTCAAACTCTCCAAAGACACAAAAAGAAAGAGTCAAAATGTGTTTGTGATGAACTAACTCTGGAATGTATCTACAGTTATATATGGACCACGTTAAAAAACACGTTACCATGTTCTTGTCCCCCCCCCCACAACATTTCTTCTCCAATACAGTCCAATCCTTCGCATGTTTTGGTGTCTGTGTTCCTCAGATTACGTTTACCTCACGTTATTATCTCCCCAAAATCACTTGTTTTGTTTTTTCTAATTCTGTTCTGATTTCTGCGCTTTTGCACACACGTTTTTCTGTTTCCCAGTGTTTTCTTCAGTTGCAGTGTGTTTGACCTCTCAGGGCCACTGTAGATTCAGGTAACTGGTGTGAGGAGCAAAATTTATTGTGCCAGTACAAATCTACGGTGGCTGGGAAGTGCAAAGTGCAACAAATTAAAAAACGGCAACAAATTAAAAATCCACAACAAATTAAAAAACGGCAACAAATTAAAAAACGGCAACAAATAAAAAATTCACAACAAATTAAAAAACCGCAACAAATTAAAAATCCACAACAAATTAAAAAAACCACAACAAATTAAAAATCCACAACAAATTAAAAATCCACAACAAATTAAAAATCCACAAATTAAAAATCCACAACAAATTAAAAAACCACAACAAATTAAAAAACCGCAACAAATTAAAAATCCTTGACGGAAAGGGATTGTCTGAAATACCGGAAGTGGAGAGTGATGTCACGAGAGGGGGCGTGGCCAGAATTTTTGGTTGAGGCGCCATGTTTCTGGGCCGAACAAAGCGCTAGCGAAAGAGGAGCGAAAGTACACGGATAACACCAGTTATGGTTCGTACTTGCTGTGCGGTCGGTTGTAAAGTTAGATCGCACGACCGGCAAGGGAATAAGGTTGAAAATGGTTTATCTTTTCATTCTTTCCCCACCTGGAAGCAACATGAGGCAGCTCATGTATCGGATGTTACCAAAAGAAGGCGTCTAGTCTGGATAGCAGCTGTGAGACCAGCTGATATCCAGTTCGATTCCATCTCCAAATATCTGTTGGTGTGCTCCAGACATTTTCATTCCGGTAAGTTATAGATATGTTCATATCACTCTTTATCGGTCTTTTAAGTCTGACATCACTAGCCGTGTCTTGGCTCAAACTCCCAAGAGCACCTGCAGGTCCATAAATCACACGATCACTGTGGCATCACTGAGTGTTGAAAAACTATCTAAAGTCTTTCATCTGTAATAAAATGATCAGCGTTCTGCTCTACCATGTGTAACAATTGAGTTTATCATCCAGGCATCCATGAAGACGAAATTAGCAGGAAGTTAGCTCGCTAGATTCCATCTAAATACAATATAGCATGTCCTAACTGAGGGATTTTGGAAACAAAGTCAAACGTACAGCTCTGCTATCACTTCCAACATAAATGAAGACAGAAAACTAAACAGCAGTGACGTTTGTAGGGTACTGAAGTTTGGCTAGCTGGTGTAAAACGATGTGCTACGTGACCGTTAGCGGCACAGCTATGTTAGCATAATATAAACACTAACTTTTTCCACTTAATAAAAGTTATCGTGAGGATTCTCGGTGGTCAGAAACAAATGTAATCGCATCGCAGGATGCTGTAAACGGACCAAACTCCAGCCAGGAGAACAACTGAGATAATCCATCCACAAGGATGAATAGGATTAGTCATTCATATACTGCTGCATGGGCTGGGCTGTAGCTACATCGTAAGGTTTTAAAAACTGAGCTTTCAAATGATTAGTGGTGATAGAAGCAGTGGGAAGCCAACAGTGATCACTGACTGTTTTTAGGAGTTTTTTGAGATTAAATAGAAGACAATACAAAACATTAAACATGTTAACAACACAAAATCCATATTAAACGCAGACTACTTTAGGCCTGGAAGCAGGATTTGTCACGCCACCACTTAAAGACCAGATAGTCTATTAGTTTTCTTTTCGATGCACTCTGAGGTCATAGCAAATTAGAAAAAAAAAAAACATCCTAATGAGTGATTTTGCAGAACTACGTGCTATTTATAGACTTGCTAATTATTTGGCATTATTGCAGCAGACCAGCCAATGAAATGGATGAAACATCGTGACTGGGTTCCAGCGCTACACAAGGGACCTGCTTCAAACATACCACCATGCCAATACTTCTTCCATGTGAGGGTGAAGAGGTGACCCTTCTGGATAAGATGGTGAAGGTTTGCTGCCGTTTTGATGAACAGTGTGGTAGTAAAACCAGGGGAAAATGAAACTTGCTCCTGTTAAATATTCTTAAGTCTTGTGCTGTATAAATAGCGGTAATTTTTCAGAAGATAAATTGAAGTAATTGATAGTAAATTAAGTAGTGTTAGTAGTGGGTGATATCGTGTAAATGCTGTCATGATTTTGTGTAAACATTTTGTCTTTTATAAACTATAAATGACATGGATTCTACATTGTAACTGATGTGATATTCTATAATAAAAAAGAGGCAAAAATTAGTTTGTTTCTTTATTGAACTTTTGAACAGTGGTACTCAGTCAGTACATATTCAGTAAATGCAAATTATTTACATGGCAGTGCACTTCAGGCATAAATCTAGACCCTTATATAAAACATTATGGGTCATTCCCACAACCCACAGCTTTACAGTGCTCCAGCAAAGTATCCAATAGCAGTGACAACTCCTCCACAGTAGCAGGTGGGATTTTTCTGTTTTGAGGACGGCTCCTTTTACCTTTCAATACGGATGGTCTGTTTATGTTTTGATCCAGAGCAGTTTTTGGGCAGCTGAAGAGGAGAAGTCTATCTTATGGCCAACCTCTGGCTGTATCTTGGTCATATTACCCAGCAAAACCCAGTATGCAGGTTCATCTGTAACAGCCCTTGTGCCACAGATCCGCATTGTTGCTTCTACTTTAAAAAGAAGAACAGCGACATGGCTGCAGGTCTCCACGACTCCGGCCATACAGGTGCAGTGGGCGGCTTCAACCTTCCCTGTGATGCTCACAATGACCCATGGCTGCAATGCTGGTTCATTCAGTCTTTGAGAGTGCAGTACCTGAAACATACAAGTTACAAGTTAATTTAAAGACAAAGACTAATGAGCCAAGGCCAACATAAATGTGTTTTATCTACTTTCAAATCCATTTATCATAAATGTAACAAAGTGTTTAGAAAGTTAGCACATACATGTAATTTTCCATTTTTTTATGTATCCATCTATAGAACGCTGCATGTTATATTCCAAATCTGCCTGTTCTCTTTCAGAAACCTGACTTCAGAAAATGAAACTAAAGTATGTAATCACTTTATGGAGAAAGCATAAAGTTTGACTTTAGGTGACAATTATGGACACGTAATATGATAAGGAGATTCTGCAGGTCATTAATCAATGTATTATAGTAAAAAATGTATTTTTGTGACACAGGACACAAACACGGAAGCAAGATATGTAATTAGGATTATTTCTAATAAATATGAATAAATAATTGCAATTTCTTTAACCACTGAGAATAACTAAATCCTTCAGAACAATGTCACATCAATGCACTCTACTCACTATGGCTACGTTCACACTACAGGTCTTAATGCTCAATTCCGATTTTTTTGTCTGCTTGTTCACACTACAAATAAAATGTGACAGCAAACACGCTCCTTTGTGAACCCTCAAAGTGGCCCACATATGCAAAAGCAGATGTCACACACAACACGCTCTGTTTAGACCCAGACCAAACAGTATTGTTTGACTGATGCCCCTTAAATATAAAGATTTGTTTCAGACTTTGCTTTAAATTATTTTGTTATTTACATATGGCCTAATAATTATCCTTATTGCCATTTTAGAGAGGAGCGGTGCTTCAAAGGATATGCAGATTTCTGTCAGAATCTGCAGATTATACAGTATAAGTAAAATGTTCATGTTGTCTTCCCAACAGTTTCACTAACATCTACACGGGATGGACACGAAGCGCCGTTGTTCCTGACCACCGAGAATCCTCACGATAACTTTTATTAAGTGGAAAAAGTTAGTGTTTATATTATGCTAACATAGCTGTGCCGCTAACGGTCACGTAGCACATCGTTTTACACCAGCTAGCCAAATTTCAGTACCCTACAAACGTCACTGCTGTTTAGTTTTCTGTCTTCATTTATGTTGGAAGTGATAGCAGAGCTGTACGTTTGACTTTGTTTCCAAAATCCCTCAGTTAGGACATGCTATATTGTATTTAGATGGAATCTAGCGAGCTAACTTCCTGCTAATTTCGTCTTCATGGATGCCTGGATGATAAACTCAATTGTTACACATGGTAGAGCAGAACGCTGATCATTTTATTACAGATGAAAGACTTTAGATAGTTTTTCAACACTCAGTGATGCCACAGTGATCGTGTGATTTATGGACCTGCAGGTGCTCTTGGGAGTTTGAGCCAAGACACGGCTAGTGATGTCAGACTTAAAAGACCGATAAAGAGTGATATGAACATATCTATAACTTACCGGAATGAAAATGTCTGGAGCACACCAACAGATATTTGGAGATGGAATCGAACTGGATATCAGCTGGTCTCACAGCTGCTATCCAGACTAGACGCCTTCTTTTGGTAACATCCGATACATGAGCTGCCTCATGTTGCTTCCAGGTGGGGAAAGAATGAAAAGATAAACCATTTTCAACCTTATTCCCTTGCCGGTCGTGCGATCTAACTTTACAACCGACCGCACAGCAAGTACGAACCATAACTGGTGTTATCCGTGTACTTTCGCTCCTCTTTCGCTAGCGCTTTGTTCGGCCCAGAAACATGGCGCCTCAACCAAAAATTCTGGCCACGCCCCCTCTCGTGACATCACTCTCCACTTCCGGTATTTCAGACAATCCCTTTCCGTCAAGGATTTTTAATTTGTTGCGGTTTTTTAATTTGTTGTGGTTTTTTAATTTGTTGTGGATTTTTAATTTGTGGATTTTTAATTTGTTGCGGTTTTTTAATTTGTTGTGGATTTTTAATTTGTTGTGGTTTTTTAATTTGTTGTGAATTTTTAATTTGTTGTGAATTTTTAATTTGTTGCGGTTTTTTAATTTGTTGTGGATTTTTAATTTGTTGTGGTTTTTTAATTTGTTGCGAATTTTTAATTTGTTGCGAATTTTTAATTTGTTGCGGTTTTTTAATTTGTTGTGGATTTTTAATTTGTTGCGGTTTTTTAATTTGTTGCGGTTTTTTAATTTGTTGTGGATTTTTAATTTGTTGCCGTTTTTTAATTTGTTGCGCTTTGCACTTCCCAGCCACCGTACAAATCCCTCCAGATGCAGATTTCAGATTTTGCTCTTTGATCCTTAAAAACTCGATTCCCCATAAAACTACAGGTTTGAGACCGGTACGAGGCATAAATCAATCAAAATGCTTATCTCACACAACGCATTTTTAACATCCACCCTGCACTGATGTAACTGTTGACTTCTCCGTTGTAAATGGTCTCCAAACGGCGCTGATGCTGATCTTACACACAGATCGGACAATCCAGAGACAATTCCAATAAAGTTTATTCAGGCAAAGTGGCTTTCTCGCCAGTGTTGACCAAAAAACGAGAGTACTGAATGTGAGTGAAAAGTGATCAGAAGACAATCAATGAAAAAATATAGTACACAACAATTTTCTTAAGACAAAAATGGAGTAGTTTGTCTTAGAGCATTCTACAGGTCGAAAAGTATCCACAAAGTCCAAGGTCATCTAAAACACGTTGAAACCCAAAAAATGATGCTTCTCCAATAAACCTGTACTTCCACTGTAAGAGCTAGTTAAGCATTTTCACATATCAGCAGTGGGTCTGAGGAGGGAATACAGTAACTCTACATGTAGAAAATATAACCATCATAATGTAATCTAGCAGCAATTTGACAAAGGTGCTGTCTGAAAATCAGCGTGTTTTCAATGCTGATGTTTTATTTTTAGCTTAGTTTGTGTGTTTGCCCAGGCGTCCTGCTGCAGGCTCTGTGCACGCTCACATAAGGAGGTTATTTGATGCATCATTTGACTCCTCTTCCACACAAAATTGACCCACTGAGTTACGCCTACTCCAATCACAGACATTATCAGAGGAACGGGTGGCAAAAACCTATAAAGATTATTAAAAATATACATATAACAATGAAAAGCAAAATTATTACTGCAAACCTGAGAAGAGAGCAGTGCTCCAAGGCGATCATTAAACTGATCATTTCATAAGTACATTTCACCACTCTGTGCACTCTCTGTGTTGCAGTTTATTTACATGACAGCAGCACAGTACCGCTATTAATCTTTAAACTTTACTGGATACTCTGTGCATTCAGATCTGACACTATCCCATAGCCTAATGACGAAATTCGGAGATCGCTTGAGTTTGTGGTCACATCAAAGTGAAATTAAATTTATTGACTGGACCAGTTATGTTAAATAATTAATATAAAACCAGAACTCTGAGCATACCCTGCTCTGCACCAGGTTGTGTATTTAACACTTAAGTTGCTGCATATCTCACTAACTAACAAATGTCATTATGTAGCAGGTGGCTCTTCCAAAGAGTCCAAATGCCACTTTAACTCTTAAAAAAAAGGAAATGACACAAAAAATCCTGTTGAATAGGCAAAAAAGATCAATCAAAGAATCAAGAAAAGGACAATAAAGACAAGCAAAACCAAGCAAACCAATTCAAAATAACCTTCAAAACAGGAAGCAAACTAAAAGAGAGACCTGAGGACTGTGCCATAAACAGAGTTCATCATAGCCAGCCTGACAAAACAACCTAAAACCCCCAGTCAGAGATAACGGCATCACAACACTGGTTATCAACTTTCTTTCATACTCCGGGCTCTGTGCGGGTTCTCATAAAAGGAGGCGTTTGATGCGTTATTTGACTCTTCTTCTGCACAAAATGGATCAATTGAAGTGCTGTCTACATCAGTCAAAGATATTATCAGTAGAGCTCTATAAAGACTATAAGAAATATAATAGCAAAAGCTAACACTGGTGCTGCAAATAAGTCACACCAACGAGAATTCTCGTGCATTCATATATTTGTTTTTCCTCTCAGCACGCCGGTTTATTTCAAGCACATCCTAGCACTTTAGAGCTCTAAACCTTTAAAATGGATACATTTAAAGATCAGTACATTCATATCTGACACTTCCCCATAGTCTAATGATGGAAATGTGAAAATCACTTAGTTTTCTGGCAAGATCAAAGTGAAATTTATGCTGATATAATATTCTCTATGATAAATATCCCGCAAATAGACTGATCAATTTTCTACTGCGTGTGTGTTCTGTTGGCTACAGTTCCAGAAGTGTAAAACAGTCTTGAGATTAAAATCAAGCATAAAACCCTTTGTTTTCTGCATAAGCAGCTGGATGCATGTCAATTCCTGTGACTACACGGCGCATTTGCATTTTGCGCTGCTGTAACTTTGCTGCACGGCTTCCTTCTGGTGTCAGTGAGATCCGACTCCACGGGTTGCATATATAAAATGTAACTCTGCATTAGAATATCTGAATTTTTCTCACAGCGTACTGAACATTAAAAAAAATGGTGTCAAAATCACTTCCAGCTAATTTCAAAGCAAAACTCTAAACATAACCTTGTCCGGAGCAGAATGTAGTCGTCAGGTCCATAATTCTGGACAATGACAGAGGATCTTTTTTATAGACACACCCCCTTTTTCAGATGCTCAAACATAATTGGATAATCTGCTGACAAGCAACATTATGGCTAGCTGAGGCTCATTCTCTTGTTATTTCATGATAAATTAAACAGATAAACGATCTCAAGCTGATTCCAATTGTTGAACTTACATTTGGTAGCTGTTCACTGGAACTCTCATTATGAGCACCAATGAGATGTTGATGTGAGGGAGGCCAAAAAACCAAAATGAGACAAGAACAGGCCAAAAGAAAAAGGGTGGAAATTCTTTGCAGAATAAAAATTCAAGACTCAATAATAAAAAAACACAAAGAAAGTGGAAAAAAAGAGGCTGACAGAGACATACTGGACAATAACTCATGGAAGCAGCAGCTTGTTTTTGTCCGACAATCAGTCACAAATACTTCAATTCACTGTCACGCGTGGCAAAGAAAAGCACCAAATATTGTGTTGTAAGAATTATTGTACGGTTGTATACCCAGCAAATCGTTTTATTTCTGCTTTTTGTTCACCCTTTTTTGCTTTTATTGTCGTCGTTTTTGAAAATGACACAGGAGCCGTCACTTACAGTACTTTGGTGCATTTGTTGCAGTAAGAATTATTAAATCATAAAAGATTTATGTATATATTCCCACATCCTCCAGCAAAGGTCTGGATTTTTTTTTCTGCAGACAGTTTAAACAATGAAAAAAAAGTTGTTTGTTTTGAAACGTCTAAATGCAGATTTCCACGAACAAACATTTCCTCTTGTACTTAAAACAAGCCTCGAGCAAGGCTGCTGCTGTTGTTCTTTTCAACTAACCTTTTTCTGTGTGTATGTTAATCACAATGTTTAACCAAACCTAGAAAATACACAGTGGAATCTCTCTGATGCAGTGGGGAAAGTTTAGCTGTAGGAAGCATCGCATATAGACAGCTGTGTCTCTGTTATAATGATTTTTTCATGCAAGATTTTTCTTTCATTCCCACCTTTCTTGGTTGGACTCACTGTATGTGAATTATAATGAAAGCTAAATGACACGACTGTACAGTAGCAACAGTAAACAATCAGCTGCAGCACCATGCATGCACACAGCCCTCAAAAGGAGGGTACGATGGGAGAAATCTTCGTGCTAAAGTCTTTCTTTGTAATGTCTCTGCATCTTTGTGTGCCCCTTCTTTTTTTTGATGATTATGTGCGAGCATTACAGCGTACAGAATGTGTGTGCATGTGTGCAAAAGTTAATGATGGTGAGGAGAGGAGGTTGAGATGTGTCAGGGATGAAAGTGCTGCATCTCTCCTTGGGGCTGTCAGGCTGTTACCAGGTGTCACTTCAACTCCTCTCGCCCACCTGCTTGCCAGCCTTCGCCAGGCCGCTGCCACACACACACTCACACACACACACACACACACACACAAAAGCTGCAGACAAGAGCGAACTGACAATAAAGACAAAGTTAAGCAACAAAAGAAGGAAAAGAGACATAGTTGAAAAATGATCACAGACAGATAATTAACTTAATTTTTTTTTCAATAACAACCAACATTTAAATGCTAAAAACACTTCCAGTAGAGTGATTCATCAGCGCGAAGAGAATCTCACGAGACCGGATAAACTTGTGCGGAATGAAGACCCGGCTGACACGAACAGAAAATGGCGATATGAGCTGACATGTATAGCTACTCTCTCACTGTAAAAGTCCTCATGTTTGCAGGGTATTTATACAAAAACAGGTCATGCATATGTATTACGCACTCCTCTGCATGCATCTCACTCTGAATACAAGACATCTCATATTTGGGAGTATTCGTGCTAGCTTTGGAAGATCGTTCTCCTTAACTTAGAAAAGATGAGCTCCGCGGGTCCTCGGTGTCTCCAGACTGAGAGCGAATCATTACATTCCCGTGAGTAAGGCTCTGCTGTTTAATGGATTCTGTCAGGCGCCTTTTGGGACTGAACTCTGTAACCCCACCTAATGAAGGGAGACCTTGCTTAAGAAAAAACCTTTACTCCCCTTTCTGATCGTGAGATTACCATTAATTATCCAGTTTCCCCTAAATGAATTGTTGAATTCTTGTTTCTTCTATTTGACAGTCCTTTCTTGTTCATAATATTACATTTTTAGAATTATAAGGTCACTTAATTTACTGTATTTCCCCATTGCTGAATTTTACCTTCACAGCTATCCTGGAAGTACCATTGTGTGATTTTGCTACCTGTTACCATGGGTAGCTGGCATCCACGGCTGCTTTATGTGGGCCTGAGCTTCTTTTCATATGTTTATTTAGCTTATTTAAGTGTGACCAGTAACAGATTTTTTATATTTTCTCTAAAATAAACAGTGTGTCTCTATTAATGAATATACAGTATTCCTATGGGAAATGCAACGATGGCTATATAATAGGGTTTTTTTAACCATAACATTCCATTTATCCCGTTCTTTTCACCTTTCTCAGGGTCTTATATCATCCAAAATAATTGGGACTCTTATGGTTAAGACATGATTAATCCCCAGGTGTACTCTTTCCTACTCCAAGTCCTTTCGGCAGGGAGTATTTCAAGCTCTAGACTTCAATTTGCCACATTAAGTATTAGTTTCCCACAAGTTTTCCCAAACCAAACGCAGTAATGTGTGATCTCAGCTTTTCCAATTTACTTCGATTGTTCTGTTGAGTACTTTGAAATCTTAAAAAAAATCACATAATGTCACAAACATATGTTTTACTTTACAACATTCATATAAGGTGTTATATTTCCTCCATGACCTCACATATTCCACACATTTTGCTCCTGGGAAGATTTTTCCTTCCTTTCGCTCCATGTGTTTAGGATCCCGGGACAGTTCTCCTTCTTGTACAATCATCTCCATTAGACTCATCTCTGTGGTTAAACTAATCAAACTGACCCTGATGCTATATGGACAAATGTGTTGTGAAAGCCATTACAAAAACACATCTCTAGACTCCTTGTTATTCCAAACTGTGTATACAGAGACGTGATTGCTTTGTATTTTGCTTTTTTTTTTTCTCCACTGACTCTGACCCAGTGGGACATGGACATATGACGTGTAGAGATGGATCCTTCGGGTCCTGTGGGCTATTGAGCACTTCCATGGACAGATGACAGATTGGGGTCTGGGGAATTTGATGGCTCATTCGGTGCCGTAGGCTCTTTATCGTGTTCTTCAGACTGGTATGGTAGGGCACACTGTCCTGCTGGGTGAGGTTTATAAAGTGTGCAACAATGTTAAGGCGGGTGTTCGGTGTCCAAACCTTTGGACCACTTCCCAGAATAACAGTGCTTTTAAAGGAAGAATCAACATTACTCAGTCCACCTGCACATTCAAATAAATTCTCATTTTCTGTGAATGAGGTTGGACATATCCTGAGCCTGAGAAGGTTTGACAATAAAGGCCCTTCAACCACAAGAAAGGATGACGCTCAACATACTGCTGAGATGATTGTGAGTTAGGGCCGATTTAGCAGAATTACAAACAATAACCTGTTTGTCTGTTCATGTTAAACGATGATTCGATAGGCAGGAGATGCTACCATGTCTATCACTGCACAGTCCCTTTTATTGTCAGACTGAGTCTGTTCACCGTTAAATCTGGAGGAGCTGAGTTTACATAACCCGTAGCAGCCAAATAAAATGCAAATAGATGCTGAGCCTTTGGTTCCACACCATCTAAAATACTTTTGCCTGCAAATACGTGAGAGAGACCACAGTGTAACTGCAGAATAGAAAGAGGCTGAGACAGGCAAGAATTTAGAATTGAGAGGGAAGATAATGATGTCAAGACTTTATTTACATTTGGGACTCCATGCTATTAGTAACTAACATTTTAGTTGTCTAAAATACATCTAATGTTTGCTGTAAACACAATCAATAGTATGGATGTTAAAACATAATGACTGTGTAATTATATTTTAGTCAATATTTTTTATTTCCTGGAAAAGCTTTCTTGATTCCAACTAATATGATGTTTAAGTCAGTGGTAGAGGTCTCGAGGAGAAAGACCATAGAAACGCGAGAACTTTAAGAGGGTCTCTCAACCCTCGTACGTCAATCTCTTTCCTATTTATAGAGGCTCAGTAGTCTGCTCTTCAGTTTGGAGCTGTCTCTCTTAGCCTCTCGTTGTCTCCGTCTAACTATCTCTCATGGCTTCTGTGACTGTCTCTCTCATGCTCTCTCTCCAAAATCTGTATCCTTGTTAACACAAGGGGTTTTGCGTAGGAGGGCAGAGATTCCGTCCATCAGGTTTCTTTTTTTTCCCTGTCGTCTTCTCCTCCTCATCCTCCTCCTCCTCCTCCTTCCAAACAGACTCACAAACAAGTAAACGCTCAAAACAGCAGCGCTTTCCCTACAGTCTTGCCTCCTAATCGTTCTGTCGACAAAACAGCGAAGGGCAGACGTACGCAATAAGAGAAAGGGAGAGAAGAAAAGAGATGCCTCTCACAGATATTTGCAGAACTGTTGAGTTTCAGCTGCTGACAGCCCTTTATCATTACCTTTCATTCTTCCATGTTGCCAAAGGAGCATTTTATATTCTGAGCCAGGCTCCGTGTGGGGGGACTAAATCAATTCCAAATTATTGCACCTCTCAATAACTGATGGTCGTGTCTGGGCGGAGGAGAAATGATTAATGATGATACTATGGACAATGTGAGTAAGACACACTCTGAGACATTATCGGCTGCATGCCGAAAGACACACACACACACACAGGGTTCCTCAGTGTGTGTGTGTGTTTGTAGTAACTGGCGGTGATTACTGAGGGAAAAGAGACATCACCGCTCCCTTTTGTGATGAGAAGTAGAGACTTCAGAATGTGTGTGGCAGAATACAATAGGCAGGTGAAATCATAGGTTAGCTCACATGATGATACCATTGAGACACATTATGTAACCTGCAACACCAATCCACCAATCACACGACTAGTGATTCAGCGCCATATACCGATGAGTATAATACATCAGTCAGGCTCAATATGTGTAAATGAAGAGGAAACCATACCCTTTAAGGAGCTTTTAAAAATGCCCACAAAGCCATCAACCATACATCAAATGTGACATAATCATATGCTAATCCGATTAGTTGATGGATAACATGTCAAAGTAATTTTTCAGAAGCAGTTTTATGGTGTTTTCTTTTTTCTTTTATTTTTTGGTGTACTGTGCAGCAAGCCAAAGATTGCGTCAATTGTGAGGATTTGCTGTTTTTCTGTTTCTCTTTCCACAATTTGAGAAAACAAGTAATTTGAAAAATAGACACAGTGATGTGTATGAAATTGTGATTGGCTTTCTTTGCTATTTTCTGACACTGAATACGCCAATAGTCTAGCTCTGATTGATCTCGAGGAAATTCCCAGACAGGGTACTTTTATTGCTTGTTTCTCCTATCCTTTTCCGATAACATGGGGGGGGCTATGGATATACTAGCAGCTCTCTGAAGATCTACCTAGGCTACATGTAAACTCTATGTAGGTACAGAATGCTGAAGTTAGTCACTGGATAAACAAATCTCAACCCAAACACAGATAGTAGATTTAAACTCATTGGACACTTTAATTATTTAAGCCTTGCTTGTACCAGGTTGCACCTACTCAGAACTGACTTGATTCTTTGTGGCACAGTGCTGGGAACATTCCTCTGAGAGTTTGACATGGTGGCATCACAAAGTTGTTGCAGATGTGTCAGCTGGACATCCGTGATGTGAGATCTCAAAGTTGCTCTACTGAATTGAGAGTTGGTAACTATGGAGGCCATTTGAATATAGCACAGTACACTCCGGAAAACAAAAAATCATCACATATTTGTTGCATAGTGTCATGGCTGAGTAGCCGCTGTGTTGTGATGTGGACACAAAGGCAGAGCGCACGTGAGGCAAAACTGAAGCATAACAAAAAGCCGGCCGTTTATTTAGGCTTATGGCAAAAAACTAAACAAAACAAAGGCAAAGACCAAATGATAACCTGGGAACAGCTAGAACTAGACACGAAACTATGACTCAAACATGAACAGGAGCATGCAAAAACTAAGAAAACAAGAGCATGAAAAACAGACACTTGAGGAGACATGAAAATCCACGGACCGGAGGCGAGATAAACAGATGGCCCAGCAATGAACAAAAGGAGACAGTGGACTTAAACACACAGAAGGGTGATGAGGGAAGTGGAAACAAATGGCCAACACAGCTGACACAAATGAACATGACACCACAAGGGAAGCAAAACTAAACACACTGAACATGGAACACGAGTTTGGAAAAAATAAAACATAAAACATAATGAGATGTAGACAGTGACAACACGAGCTTGAAATTAGGATGTGATGCCACAGGAAATGACACCTAAACAAGGAAGCATGGGTGATAACATTAACTAGACTAAAACCTGACTAAGACATACTAATAATAACTACTAGAACTCAACACTTCTCCACTACGCCATAAGAAAACCAGAATACAAAACAAACTCTGACACATAGTGCATTATCGTGCTAGAAGCAGCCATGAAAAGATGAGTACAGTGGTCATAAAGGGAACTGTAGCCTCAGTTTCCTAGTCCTAGCTAATCAAAGTGGCACCTACTGTGGTCTTCTGCTGCCGCAGGCCATCAGCTTCAAGGTTCAATGAGTGGTTATTTGCTACAGTACAGTTGCCTTCCGGTCAGCTCAAAGCTGTCAGGCCATTTTAATCTGACCTCTGCCATCAACAAGGCATTTTTTTTTTTTTTTTTTTTTTTTGCTTTTTGCTGCTCAGTTGATATCTTTGATAGCTGTGTGGTAAATCCTAGCAGATCAGTTCAGATCAGTACACTTGCATGTACAGTAAATCAGTTTTTGTCTTCTTTTGGTTGGTTTTAACTTTGGCAGGCTGTCTTGAACTGCATGCCTAAATATGTCCATGTGACTGACTAATCACAACCCAATCTAACATCGTAATCTGGGAGTGTGAGTGTATTTGGCCTGAGGTACTGAGGTACACTGAGGTACTTTTGCCAATTACAGGGCAGTTAAGGCACTGGGAAGTGGGCCAGACATCAGGCCTAGAGTCAGCTAGCTGGACTGAACATGGGTTAGGGCAGGTTTTATATGGGCAAAATGTGATCCAAACAGACATGGCCTGCACAAAGTGGCTGAGTTAAGGCAACCAGACTCACCCTGAGATAACAGCCTCAGTTAAGGTCTAATTAAGGGCCACAGAAAAATCAAGATATAGGTCACATTCAGGCTAATCCTTTGACTGGATACTTACATCATCATGATTTGCCAGTCATATGGTAGGCAAACCCTATAGCATAGGGTATATTTCTTCTTTTTGACTACTATAAAATGAACACATTGATTAGATAAGACTTCCAACTAGACTTTGTGACCAAAAACACATCTGGAGAGTGTTATCAAGGTTCAACTGGTCAGTATAGTCAGTTTTTTCATAAACTTCTGTATGATTAGAGAGAGAAATCCCCACCAGATTTCAGATACTCCCACAATGGTTTTAGTTGTCAAATATAGAAGTTTTAACTCTTTTCCTCTTGACATGGTGATGGTGAGCAACCATTGAGCTCTTGGTGACTCTGAACGCCAGCCTGAGAGCACTGCAAGTGGTGTACACAGCGTCACAGTGCTGTGATGTGAGAAGGTTCAGATATTCAGTCACAGTTTATCTATATAGCACAACTGCTTTAAAAAGGTATGAATGCATTAAGCTTTTTCTATGAAAATAAAACAATAAACCAAAGTGTGGATGGTGCTGTGAAAGGATTTAGTTAAAACAGGGACAGCAACAGCAATCGCCCCGAGAGTAGTGTGCTGTAGGAAAAAGTTGGGTTTTTGAGGCTGCAGATACACACGTCTTGAAATTCTTGGCTGTGTGTGCATTAGGACACTACACAGCAAATTCAAAAGTGTTAGATTTTTTGGTGTTAATAGTCTCCTTGCAAAAGTAGAGTTAATTTTACTCTAAGCAGAGTCACATTCTTTTAATGTAACTCTGAGGTGTAAAATGATAGTAGTTAAAATCGAGTGTTAAAAATGAGTGTTTCTCTGTCAAATCTGGAGGTGTTACAATGGAAACATTAACTCTTGACCTCTTAACTCTGAACTCCTAGAGGGGCTATGACACCAACAGAGTAAATTCACAGACTCCGCCCCCAGCACGGCTCCAATCGAAGCTGAAGTGAAGCCGTTTCAGAACATTTTGCTCTACATATTTGAGTTGTTTGCCATGCTTGGTAAGTCATTTTTTTTTCAAAGATTGTTTCAATTGTTATTATGAGCTTTTACTTCTGTGGCTCTTTGGAGTTGAGACAAAGCTGTGTGAAAGGCATTAGCCATGTTGCTCGCTGATAGCATAATATTCTGTTTTAGCTAGCTGAAAGGTATTGTTTGCGGGCAAATACCACAGCCTTGAAAAAAGCTTGCATGTGAATTTTCAGTCAAACGTTTGGTCAAATACACCTAAAACAATGTCTAGAATGTGAAATGTTGGTATAATGGTGCTACTTGAAGCCTGAAAACGATCGCCCATAAAATAAAATAAAAAACGAGCAAACAGCAGTAGCAGACGTCCTGACTGGATTCTACGTTAGCATAGATCCCTCCAGAGTTTTGTGCACACGGTTTAGGTAAAAATGAAAAAGGTTGCGGTTTTACATTTAGTTCAGTATTACCTGTTGCCTGTGTCTTTGTCTTTTGGGAAAATACTTTACACAAGTAATGGCTCAAAGAGGATTCCTTTTTTTTTTTTACTGTGCTGCAATTGTTTACTGGATTATTTGTGCCATTAATTGGTGTCAACTAATTTTTATTCGGTCTCCGCACAGGATATGCTTGTGAAGATGGAATATGGGGGAGAGCAGAAGTGCGTTGAAGTTCCACAAAGGGATGAATGAAGGACATGCATATTGTATTGAAGAAATAAGTGATGAGAATGCTGTTATTTGCATTTACCATGTCAGACCTTTTGATAAACAAAATTCTAATGAAAGTGAGAACATGTACACTGTTACATCTTTCAGAAAATGTTTTGAAATTGTGGTGCACAGTTCAGAATAAATGTTTTTCAAAAACCATTGCATCTTTTTAGTAAATGTTTATTTCCAAAAGAAATTTCTAGAAGTTCAGAACAGTAAAATTCCCGCTTTTTAGAATGAATTAGAAGATAACTCTTACGTAGTTAAACTAAAATACTCTTTGAGAGTTAATATATAAACTCTTAACACCAAGTGTTAAATTATCAACTCCAGACAGATTTGGTGTTTAACACTAAATCAGAGTTAACGTACCAACTCTCCAAAAAGAGTTAAATTAACACTCTCTGGTGTGGACCCATATAGACACTTTAATAGTGTTGAAATCAAATCCGACAGTGTTAATTTGGACATGCTGGATTTGCTGTGTAGGTTAGAAAACATTTTGTAGCCAATGTTGGACTAATTTCAATTAAATGATGGCTGTCCGAATCTGCAGTCTGCATCTGTGAATCACTGGTGTATTTCTTGATGTAGCCCCTAAAAGATTTGACTGTAAAAGTGGCACCTACTTTGGACCCAGCATCCAGTTTTGTAGTGCTTTGCTGTTGCTAGCTTTTCGGCAAAAAAAGTAGCCTTTATTTTTCCATAAAATATATGTAACTAATTCTAGCATCAGTTCTACTTCACTGGAAAAGACTCTTCTTTTATACACACATAATGATCTATGCTCAGTGTAATGTTACAGTAAGTACGCATATTTATATAATGCCCTTCTAGTCTTACAGACCACTCAAAGGGCTTTAGACTACAAGTCACATTACAACCAATCATTCATACTCAGTGTATAGAGTCACCACTTGATTCTCTACACTTCTAGCACTTTATCGACCTCACAGCTGATTTAAAATCATCAGTGTGTCTTTGGACTGTAGGAGAAAGCCAGAGTACCTGGCGGAAACCCACACAGGTACAGGAAGAACCAGGAAAAAACCAGCTGAGCTTAAGCGCAATGGCTCAGTGGTTACCACAGCTGCCTCCCAGCAAGAGTACCTTAAGTTTGAACCCGTGCCCAAGACTTCAGCGTGGCATTTACTAGCAAAAAATACACATAATGATTTTTAGTCAAAGTAGTACAGTATAGCGATTCAAGAAAATGCTAAGTTAATGCTGCTTAGCCCAGATACACCTCTAATATAATTAAACTAGGCTAGCAGATGATATAAACTATACACTTACAGCAAAATGCTCATTTAAGCAAGTACTGCTGATTAACAGGAATGATGTTTAAAAGGCTTAGGATGGAAACATGCTAATTACCTCTAAACACTTTACAGCTAAGCTAATGAGAATGGTCTACATAAATATTAAGAGATCACAAAAGTTATTATAATTAAGCTTCCATGAATGTCAGAGTTCACATGTGTCCATGCAGCAATTGTTCACATATTTCAGGCTGCACTATAGCATACATTTATCAGAAAATATACACCAAACTATGGAAAGTCACTTAGCAATACTTCTCTTGGAGGTATTTCCAAAATTGTCCATTTTATTTAATCATAAGGAGATAAGATATTCTTGCTGGTAAACACTTAAAAACATTAAAAACCACATATGTATTTTCAAGCATTCTTGTGAATGAAATGTAAACACATGAGTGGCACACAGTGGTTCTTGGCAAGAGTGGTATTGCTATTTATTAGATGGTAATCTTTCAACCCTACAATGTTTATTCACTGTTTGAATTTCACTAAGTTTACATTACTGCAGAGCAAGCAGATACAGTCACGGTGGCTTTAGGAGCTAAACTCTGGAGCAGCTCTACAGTTAGGAGGACTAAGTTATAGGAAGTATTCCACTGTTTTTCTACTGGGAACAGTCTCGATATCAATAAACCAACGTTTTGCTAGATGCACGCAGCAGTTGTTCTTTCAATTATGATTGCAGGCTTCAAACTATTTCTGTATAAGATAAAGCTGCAAGCGTCTAAGTCTGTTTGTTGGGAACGAAGGATAGGAGAACAACCAAAATTACCTGCAATTACCACCCACGATCTCACGCATTTATCTCTGACTTCTCCCAGACCAGCGCGCAAACACGCTGAACATCCATAGCGATGCTCCTAAATAACTACTTGCACTCATACATCTGGGGAAAAATGTATAAACACACTTGCTTACAAATCTAAGATCTTTGTACAAAGAGCTACTGTCACACCCACGGCCCAAATGGCTGTTTTCTGTTGTCAGTCATTTACTCCCAAAACATACACTTACCCGCACTGACAAAGACTTCCATCTTTTATTATCTTGCCACACAACAAAGCCCAAATTCATGTGTGCTTTCTATCTCACTCATAATCTTCCTCCTGCACTCTGGGGAGTCATTTCAAAACAGTAAGCGCAGCCCCGTGCAAGCTTAAAGTGCACTGTGTTTGCCGGCGCGTGCACATACACAAACTGTTACGGACCCGCGCGTGCTCCCTGATGCGTCGTCCCTGATGCACTTGATAGCTGGTGATAGTAGCCATTGTGAGACGCAATGTTCCCCATCTCTGTGTTGTGCTGTTATTACATTAGCAGCTCTGATTTTATCCCCTTCTTCTTTTCTTCGGCTCTGCACCTCTCTGCCTTGTATCTCTCTATTTCTTCCTCTATCGAGCCTCCCTCCCCCCGTTCTTCCCTCCTTCCCGGTTCTGTCTGTTGTGATTTAGTTCCTACAGTGTTTACTCTCCTATGCAGTTTCAGAAACCAGGGGAAATCATAACTCTAACCTAGGCTGAGTCTCTCTCCAAATTATAGCCATTGATTTGTGTCTTTATTACATCTTCAATGGAACCTTGTTCACCAGCTTCACCAGATCCTGATGCTTTGTGCGGCTCAACACTGCCATCCAGTGATGCTTTAATCCACCGGTGTGCAACAAAGAGAGGCAAGCTCAGGTTTCGTGTTGTGTATGTGTGTACGGCTGCTTATGGATTTTACCTGACACACATGAATGGAGACAACCATGATGCTTGTTTCCATTCACATGAGGTGCCGCATACTGTAGGAGGATATAGCAGAGAAGGACTACTAACTGTCGTTCGGCTCAATAGCTCAATTCCAGTGAACGCAACTGAGTTAGTACATCTCTGTGGAACCTCAAAGTGACTGAGATGAGGGTCGCTCCATTCTCTGCATCTCTCACTCGCTCTCTTCGTGGTGGTTTACATTACCCTGGGCAGAGCAGTTTGGAGCAGAATGGCAGCCCATGGCTGGTTTGATGCAGGAATGCCCCGGCCATCTGCTGCACATTAGAATTAGACCTCCAGCCCAATTCAATTAGCAGCCCAAGCCAGTGCCACTGATTGGGCAGAGGGGGGAGTGCTACAAGTCAGCCACCGGCCCCCAGTAAACACGATAGACCGGAGGGTGTAATAGGAAGGAAAATTATGGAGGACAAAATTTTTTTAAATCAAACGTTTCTAAATAAATTCTTCTAAAAACGAACCAGGTGTGAAAGACGAGCGAATAGAAACGATCAGAGACTGGAACATGACTGAGTGCTGGTGGATATGCCTGAGGTCATACCACAGGTTTGATCAGCAATTTATCACCATAGGGTAATCCTCATCAGAGATTGTGATTTTAAAAAAATAGCTCCGAAATTGTCAGGGAATTGAAAGCCTGTTTTCCTTTTTCTTTTTTTTTCTTTTTTTTTTTTTTGGCTTTTGCAAATCATGCCAAGTCAGATTTAACAACAACAGCGGTGGAAGACAAAACAAAAGCCTTCCAGAACATGATATCTGCCAACTTTTTGAGCAAAACAAGAGGAAACAGGCAAAGCTGATTGAATAAAGGAGAAAAGGCCCCCACAGATAAGCATCTTATTTGCCTTCACAATATTTGGACTAAGACAGATGGAAATAAACCCAACCATTATCCGGAGCAAAAAATCCGAACTTCTGAAGAGGAACTGCAACATCTGAAAGAGGCGAAAGCTTACGTAGCAGAATCTGTCGAACTTTTAATACCTGCTGAAATGAGCCAAAGTACGACTCAAAGATGTCTTCCATTATAATCAGTGTTTGATAGGTCACGCTGATGCTTTTAATCAAAAACATCATATTAGAGGATTCAAAGACAATCCACCCAAATTCTGCGTGCGCTTGACCTTACTCTATAATAACAAGTGTC
Organism: Rhamphochromis longiceps; assembly: GCF_057381845.1. Lineage (NCBI taxonomy): Eukaryota > Metazoa > Chordata > Actinopteri > Cichliformes > Cichlidae > Rhamphochromis > Rhamphochromis longiceps. Next base: position 54,353,962 of record NC_140559.1, on the reverse strand, counting down.
GGAAAGGCCATCCTACCTTTGAATTAGAGTGACTGGAATGAAGAGTATTGTGTCTGTGTGCGCTTATAGCTCTCACATTATGGGTTAAGGTGTAAAGGCAGGTGTTAAGCGTTAATAAGAATCTCAGTCACTGTCAGGTCGTCTGACGGAACGCAAGACAGATGCACGTTCGTGTTTTGCTAACAATGAATGACTTAGCCGGGCAAAACATCCAACATATACAAAGGCAGGTGTACACAAACCTTCCTGCCTAATCTGCCTAATCCTCACAAAATCCACATACACACACTTTGGGGGTTGCAGGACATATGCATCCAGTGGAACAAACTTTCTCAAATGTTCAAGACGCTGTCAAATGCTCTCAGAGCCCTTGGAGACATAATGCACAAAAACATTGAGTCATGTAAACAGTGTTCGTGTGAATCTGTTCCCAATTATCTCCTGCATATTTCTCTGATTCTTAACTCACAGCAGACTGGCATCACTGGAAAACCAAAACTTTTAAATGAATTGCAGGATTGTGCTTTTTTGCTCAAGCGAATGTTCACCACAAGCATTTGTTTTCTTATTCTCGTGCATAGCAAAATATGTTGAACAGTATTTGCACTAGCCTGTTCCCCCCGTCCCCGTCGCCAACGGTGGGCCGTACGTTTGTGTGTTCGTCGGGATGGGATTCTGTCGATGTGTGAGAGCAGGGAGGGCAACTTGTCGACTCCCTTTTCTCATCTCTCACCTGCTCCTCACACCACAGAAAGAAAAACAACAACAACAAAAAAAGCCTGCAGTGGAGCAGCACACCGCGTTGTGCAAACATGCCCTCGGGCAGGCACCGCACACACAAATACAAACTCACACGGTTAACAAAATTTCAAAAGTAACAAACACACATAGGGCAGGAAACCTCAAAAAACATATCATTACTCTTTAAAGCTCTAAAAGACCACAAAGAACCAACAAGAGGGTAGAATCTAAAGAAACGCAAGCAGACACAGACAGAGATGGGCAGTAACGCGTTACTTGTAATGCGTTACTGTAATCCAATTACTTTATTCAAGTAACGAGTAAAGTAAGGGATTACTATTGCAAAAACGGTAATTAGAGTACCGTTACTTTCCCGTAAGCACGCTGCGTTACTGCGTTACTAAAACTGTGATTTTTTTTTGCAAGAATGTCTCATGACAGTGACATAAGCGAGTGCGCCGTGACAACAGCTGTGTGCAGATCAACAATGGATCATATATGTGCAGGAGACAGTATGAGCGTGCAGCGTTTAAAGCGTGGAAGTACTGACCTTACTTTGAGTTTGATTCCATAAAAAGTGACAAAAACATTAGTGTCCGTTGTGCGTGGGAAGAAAACTTCTTTTTACAGCGAAAAAAAAACCCTAAACTTCCGAGCAAGCACCGAGTGCGCAACGACGTAATGGGAAACTCACAGAAAAACTCGCGGATTCTTCCACTGACCGCTGCGGCACACCTGCACCAGGGTAAATATCCGCCTAACCCACTCCTGCTTTACAGGTAAAAATAGAGCGACAGGACCGCTGAGTCTTTGATTTTATTTATTTTCTGCTGTGTTTTACTTGCATCTATTTGAAAGAGTGAGTGCAAACACAAAAAACTATTTTATTTTATCTGCTGGAATGTGTAGAAAATAGGTTTAAATGTTAAACAAATTTCTTCCAGTCAGAGAATGTTGCATATAATTACATTTTTGCTTGATGCATAAAGTTAAAAGATTAAAACTAATAAAACACGTTTTAAAAAGAGACATTTCCATTTGATTACATTTTGTATGATGGATTATGTAGAAAAAGCAGAATTGGGCTGAAAGATCTATCGCTTTATCACCTCTTCAGGTTGTAAATCATGTTTTTAAAAAGTAACTAAGTAATTAATTACTTTGAAAATGAGTAATCAGTAAAGTAACAGGATTACTTTTTTGGGGAAGTAATCATTAATTAGTTACTGATTACTTCTTTCAAGTAACTTGACCAACACTGGACACAGAAAGGTTCGCCTCGGTGTGACGTAGCCGTAGACGGAGTATTTATGCTGCAGTCCGCAGGTGAAACACTGCTAGCATTTCTGTGTGATGGAAAATGCAGATACAGACAGAGCCTCCTAAACAGCATGTTAGGAATGACTGTGTCTCTATGTGTGTGTATGTGTGTGTAATCTCCATCATCCCACTGTTTTGCCTCTCAGCTAAATTCAGCCACTATTATTGGCCAACAGGAAAATCCTTAGCCTGGTGTGATTAAGTGTCCCGATCGATAAGTGCACTACACTACCTGTGTCCTATGAATATGTGTGTCTGTGAGTTGAAAACAGGACACACTGAGGTAACCGCATGAGCAGAGAGGCTTCTGGATCAATAAATTTGTGGTTTCAGTATCTCAGAGTTATTGCCTTAGCATTTATTTTGACAGCCCTTATGAGTGCGTCTTTATTTCATTGTTCCCATGATAATAGGACAGAGGTGCAACAACTAGAGTCATGGTGCCACGACAATAACTTGGTCTTAAACACCAAAAAGACCAAGGAGATCATTGTAGATTTCCGGAAGAGGGGTCATAACAACCACCTGCCTCTCTTCATTGGCAGTGAGGCGGTGGAGAGGGTGAGCAGTTTTAAATTCTTGGGGGTAACTGTGACCGAGGACCTGTCCTGGGGCAACCATATCACCTCAGTTGTACGGAAGGCCCAACAGCGCCTCTACTACCTGAGGAGACTGCGGAGCGCACACATTCCCAGATCTCTGATGTTGAACTTCTACAACTGTGCCATCAGCAGCGTTCTGACGCATGGATTTCTAGTGTGGTTCCCCAGCTGCACCAAGGCCGATCAGCAAGCACTCCAGCGGGTGGTGAAAGAAGCTGGCAGAATTATTGGAACAAGTCTGCCAGAGATCAGTAATATCTTCCCCACTCGCTGTCTGAGGAGGGTGCACAGTATCCTGCGGGACCAACATCACCCTGCGCGCCACCTTTTCCATCTGCTGCCCTCAGGGAGAAGGTACAGGTCTATACAGGCCAGAACATCCAGACTGGCCAACAGCCTGTATCCACAGGCTGTGAGGCTCCTGAACTCTCTGCCCCCCTCTCACGGACAATAACCATATCCAACTTCTTAATAGCAATGAACTGGTCTGCATTGGTGCATCATATCTTTATTCTCTTCCCCCTCCTGCCCCCCCCCCCCCCCTCTTTCTTAAATAGATAACTATCATATCTGATATCATATCTCACAGTACAATAATATTGAATGGGTTGCATTGTTGTATTTTGTCATGTTTCTCAGGTCTTTGTCTGAATTTCTACGAACATTATTGCTAAGGATTGTCTTATTGCATTGGAGTCACACTGGGTTAAATATGTACACTTGGGTTTTAAGGGGTATTTATTATTTTCTTCTTTTTTTTGGGTTGTATGGAAGCCCCAAACGCAATTTCATTGTTCTTGACAATGACAATAAATAAATAAATACTAAATACTAAATACTAATAATGCAATAAGTGTGTTGATTCTGCTCATCGGTGTCAACATGGGCAGATAGACTGTATTCCCAGGATGTGCGTCACAGCTCGTCACGATTGCCGTGTGTACAGTCGATCCAGTGAGTCTCTATGATGAGTCACCCATTTCTACTACTCCGAATGAGAGCGTCAGGCTGGGATAGCTGTGACGTTTTTGGGCAAACGCCAAAAATTGAAAAATATATCTGTGTACAGATTAAATTATATTGTTTCTGAATAATGTAATCCCACATATGTATTTTAGCCCACATGCTAGAGAAAGAAATATTAGCGTACAGTAGTTGTAAGTAAGCAGCAAGCCAACAAATTAGCCAGATTAACTGGATATGAAGGTATTTATGTATGCAGAGACACAGTTCAGTCAGGACCTTTAGAGAAGGTTCAGATATTTTTGTTTGACTCTTCTAAGTGCAGCAGCACGGACGTCAGAGGATGTGTCCATGAAAACAGATTTGATGCTGATTAAACCAAAAATAGCTCGGGAGGTGGGTTGCAAAGCGGCTTAAACCTGTGAGCAGGCCCGGTTTGAGATGCCCAGTTGGATGTGTAGAATAATATTGAGATCAGCTGATCAACATAGGGTGTAGTGAGTGAGTGAGTGAAGCAATGAATGTGTTATCTTATAAGTTTCCAAGATTGTGCCATATTGTTGCCGAGGTAGTCCTCCCTTTAATGTTTCAGCCTGTGTTAAGTGAGGTAAATTTCATCATCCTCAGTTGACCCATCTGCAGGACACTGCATTACAGAGCACATGTGTCACATGTGTTTATGCCTGAAAGAAAAAGTATAATATCGATGACTAATTAGAAAAAGCTTTGCACATGTGCGTACACGTCATGCAATTCAATCCCATACTAAACCCCTTGCACTAGCCAAGCATGGGGATATTCATGTACTTGATATACGCTAAAAATAAGTCAATGCTGATTTTCTTCTGCCAAACTCACTGCATCACCTGCCTATGAGCTTTCTTCCTCACATACCAGTCTCTAGACCTGTGTGACTGAGTCCTAATGTATATCACAAGACAGGATAGGACAAATGTTGAAAGTGGAAAATATGATATTTATATGCAACCATTTAAATGTCTTGCATTTATAGGTATAAAATATCTGTGTTGTAAATGTATTGAAAAGCACAGATAAATAAGTAAAGGGATATTTCAGCTTCCTCCCTCATTTCAGCCTTGGTCCTTCTTGCCAAACACACACTGGAGGTCAAGTACCACATTTCTCAGACGCCATTCCACTCAAGGGCTTCTCTTTCTCTTTTTCCTTTGCCTTTCCTCGACTGCTTTTTTATGCCTTCTTTTCTTCTCTATCAGATGCAGACAGTAGGTACTCAATGCTTGGCCTCACACACGTCTGAGCCAGTGGTCATATATATATATATATATATATATATATATATATATATATATATATATATATATATATATATATATATATATATATATATATATTAGTCTAACTCACATACATACTGGAAACACAACCTTCTCTCTTGCACACAAAATCACACAAAGGGCAATAGCAGGCTATCACTCACCCTCAAACACACGCACACACACATGCACACCCAGCCCTACCTCTGTGTCCTTTTTGCCCTGTCTGAAATGTATTGTTTAGGTAAATGAGTCTGTGCACCCAGCGGGGGAATCAGCATGAATAAGAACCTGAATGCATTACCCCATTACTCTTCCCTCTTTCTCACTGTCTCTCTGTCCCTCTCTCTTTCTCTCTCGCTCTTGCTCTTTCTGTCTGTGTGGCCTCTGCCTCACTCAGCACCCACAGTCCTTGAGAGCTCAAATTGACATTGGAGACCTGGTTATTAATATGTGGATAGTGGATGCTTGTGTATGTGTGTAAGGTTTTTGTGTGTGTGTGAGCGCATGCAGCGGAGAATGATAGAGTGCTCTTGTCATTTGTGTGCACTCAATGTTGTGTGATTTGTTTTGAGAGAAAGATGAAGATGTGTTTTGAATGTACATGTGTGCAACTCAGTGTGTGTGTGTGTGTGTGTGTGTGTGTGTGTGTGTGTGTGTGTGTGTGTGTGTGTGTGTGTGTGTGTGTGTGTGTGTGCGCGCGCCCCCATGCAGACAGATTCAGGCAGGCTCTCTAATTAGAGAGACAGAGTGGAGCACACTGACTCAGAACAGGAGGAGAGGGATAAAAGAAAGGTTGCTTTTTTTATACCCCTGCTGAAAGCATTACACAGTGTACGTGTATGTGTCCCGCTGCCTGTTAGTGCTCTTATGCACATGGCCTCGTGTGCATCTCTGCGTGGATTTCTACCCACCTGTGCAAAGTTCACCTTCTCACTTTTTCTTTGTTCCCATTTCCTTTCACTGCCTCGCTGCCCGTTCATACGAGTACATGGATGCACGTGTGTTTCTGTGCACGTGTTTGTGTGTGCGTCCGCGCGCGCATTCGTCAGGTGTCACCCAGTGAGTCTGATCACCACAGAAAGCTGCCGCCACTGTTGGCATGGTGACTGCTGAAATGCTGTGAGACACTGCTGCCATGGTTTCCAGGCACGCCAAGCAGGGTGGAAAGAACCGGTGCTGCATCTCTACATTCGCTTCCTCTTTCTGTGTGTATGTGCATGCGTTTGAGGGAGTCCCCTTCCCTCATTACTGCCCTCATTGACTTCCATCTCACACGTCTCTTTGTTAGAGATGTGCCCTTAAAATGTGCAGAGAGACATGTTTCCCATCTTTCTGTGTATACTGTACATCTTTAGGCTTTAGGAGGTGCATACACGGCATAAAACTATCTTGGGTTGCAAGGTGTGTGTGTTTGTGGGCTTTTTTTATTGATTGGATCACAAAGCCATATCGTGCTCGGAGCCCGAGTTCTTTTTCGAGCCATATATTGGTTATGTAGCAAGAAATGTGCAACGCAGGAAGTGTTGAGTGCATTTGAGTAGACACAAGCCAAATTCAGTCTTTCTTCCCCCGTTAATACAGATCAATAAAGCTCTCTTTTAAGAAAAAAAACGTACTCAGTAACAGACCTAATTGTTTTAGCAAATCCAAAAGAAGTACTCAACCAAACATCCTGCTTATTTCCACGACTCCCACAGAAGTTTTTTTTTCTTTCTGTTTCAATTATTGTGCCACTTGTGGTTTTTACTCTAAATGAACTTGTTGTGATGCTGTTCTTTCAACATGTACTGGACGTCGCTGTGGCAACAGTCTTGTCTGTGAGCCATGGTGTTTTTATGTTTGTTCATTTTGTCACAAAGAGTCGAGAATTGAAATGACAACTGTGAAACACAAGTGTCAGGGTGGCCACAAACAATAGACATTGTAAAACAAAGGAGCCGCTTGTGCTCGTGGGGTGGTGAGAGCCCCTGCCTGAAGCTATAGCAGCTGGCTTGAGGTTATCTGAGCATGCCCGCTACCCTGGTGCCTGATGAATGTGTCTGCCTCTCACTTTGTTCTTTGTCTCTCGCTCGCTCCCTTGGGTTCTCTTCCCATTTATTGCTCATATAATATGACTTTATACTCTGGCTTTAGCCCCATTCTTTAAATAATCAACTCAGCATGTGTATATTTCAGTTCATGCTGTACACTATTCACTTATAGAGCATCCATAATATTCTGTTATGCCTATTTTCACTCTATATTATTATTCAGGGGACTAGAGGAAGCTTTATGAGATTAAAAGTTCTTTTAAAAGACATTATTTTTCTGATACTGGCCCTTCATTCAAAGCCTCACTTCATCATCATCATCATCATCATCATCATACTGAAATAAGCCATTTTAGCCTTTAGTCTTTTTAAGCCCTCCCTGCAGTCACTCCTGCTCTGCCTGGATGAAGGATCCATCAGTAAAGTAAATGGCTGCTTTATACATAGGGAACAACCATTAAGGTACCAATTAGCCAACTTGTATTGTTAGTCGCACTTAAACATGTAAAAGCAGCTCTTGCTATAGTTGGTGTGGTATCATATACATCCAGTCTTAACATAAGTGAAGACCACTTCACTTATGTTAAAATTTCTTTCACATAATTTTATTTACAGATTATGTTTTGATACCTTACCATTGCCCTTTTGTGCTGCGTTAGCATTAGCCTAGCCAAAAGTTTCACACTGGGTGAAACTTTGTGAAGAAACATGTTGCCTGGCGACTGTTGTTGGTGCAAAAAGGAACGCTGTTGCTACAGTTAACTTCTTTAAGAAAGTCAATGTAACTTTTCTTTTCCAATAAAAAGTCTGTTTGGTCAACCTTCAAATCTGCCGAGCACTAAGGTGAGTACAGGATCAAACTTTCTGAGGCAGATGGTGCTTAGAACACAGCTCTGTCTTTGACCATTTAAGGAAACACCTGCCAATCAATGTCAACAAGGACGACGAGCAGGAAGGGAACTGTTGAAGACTCACAGAAATCTATAGTCTGATCTTTGGGTAGATAGGGATGACTTGCATGTTATATATTCTGAACTCATTATTTTAAGTTTAGTCTGTGTTTAATCATGGCAAGAGTATACTGTAACACTTAATCATAACACCCATACATATAGCACCAAATCACAACAACAGCTGCCTCGAGGCACTTTAGAGTAAAGACCTGCAATAACACAGAGAAAACAGAGAAACCCCCAACAATCATTTAACCCCTTGAACAAGCGACAGTGGGAAGGAAAAACTCTCCTTCAACAGGAAGTAACCTCCGGCAGAACCAGGCTCATTTGCCACAACCACTTGGTGTGAGGGGAAGAAGACTTTCAAGTAATAGTTATTTTCTGTTAACAAGTCATCGAATTAACATTTTTACCACTGTTTTCCATAGTGTGACTATATCATAAGTACACAAAAATGTACTTAAATATTGAACATAATGATTGCTAAAAGTAAATTTCTTTTCCAATTCCAATGCAGATTTTTGCAACCCATTGGCAAGTGAAGCTCACTGACCAAAATTTGCAAAGCCTGGGAGACACAGCTACTTTGTGAAACTGTTCATTTGAGTGGGAATTGTTGAGTGTGAGCGAAGCAATCCTTTATAAAATGTCACTGCGCCCAATCCTGTACAAAATGTTTACGCAAATTACAAACACGCAGGCCGGGATAATCCCCTTCACGTGCTGTTAACTCCTGTGTAATCTGGCAAGCTGTCTCCTGTTCTAATATATGAACAGGACAATTGTGCTCTGAAGTGTTTCAGAAAGTTTGTGCAAGCTTGTGTGAAACACCAGGGTACACTGAGCTAAGGTTTTCTAGTCCTGTGTCTGGGACAGACATCTGTTTTTAATGTCCTTACCTCCATTTTCATCCTGCCATCCTTTCATAATTCGATTTCCTTTTTTTCCTTTCTTTTTTATATCCGCTGCCTTACATCAATCTCTGTCTGTCGCTCTTCATCTCCCCTTTTTCTTCATTCTTCCAGAACATTTTCCAAGGAAAGGATATCGGGGACCATCTGCTCACAAGATAAGACTTTGATAAGGTTACCTTGACTTGGAAAGCCACCACAGGCTTTTCTGATGTTTCCAGAAGTAATTTTTAACAAACAAAAAGACTAAAGCATAGAATTAACTGTGTGACATCAGCAGATTTGTGAACTTGTGGACTTTGTTTTAAACATGCTTATGTGGATTCAAGGCACATGAACAATAAATAATGCTTTATTTAAGCGACTGCATATTTAAGAAAAATCACTTTTGCACAAGTTGCTCTACAGGATCTTATGTTAGGATGTGTTTGATTTTTCACTCGGAGACAGCAGGACTGCAGGCTTTGCTCTATTTTGGCATAAAACACATTAGTACATAATATTCACTTCATGGATTCAGTAACGGATTTCAGAAAAAGACACAGACAGACAGATCTGAAAACAATCCTTCAGATCAAATGCGACCCTTGTTTAATCCGCTTTCACGCCCCCTTTGATTACCAACAAAGCCTCCTGATCACACACCGAAACCTCTTACCCCTGCAGAAAATCTCCAGATTATTAGATTTTTGGTCTCACACATACAATAGGATTATAATGAGATGTGGTGGACTAGGAAGTAAAGATCACAGATCTTATCTTTTGCAAACTGATAAAAAAGAGAATTGTTGAAACAACTTAATTGTCAGCTAGTTACATGTTTTTAAAAAATTAACTTAAGATCAAACCAAGAGATTTAGGTTACATGCAACACACAATAACTTGTGTGCTTTCACTTAAATAAAAAAATAGCACGTTAGAGGAACAGGTTTTGATTTGAAGCTGGCAGAAACCCCCCAAAAAAACTACAACAGCAAATAGAAATACATTTTATTTTCCCTTTGGCCTTTTACTTCTTGAGATATCAAAATGTATATTGTCTTCAATGTATTGCTGTGTAACATTGTCACTGTGGGCAGCATGCCACGATGGGATTGTAAGTAACTTCACGATTCCCCAATTTTCATCTTTTCAAGGCCGAACTGAAAGTGACAAAACATAAAAATGTCAGAGAAAGTATTTAGAGAGCTGATGACAAAGATAACGGTGTAATCACAATGATGTTGGAGGGGAAGTCAATAGAGACGGCACTGCTGGTGTGAAGGGCAGCAAAACAGAATCTTAATGACACCTTAGATTGTAACTGGCACTGAGGCAAGTCAGACGAGCACTGAACATGACCGTCTCCATGTGATTATTGACAATAGTTTTATTTTTTTGCTTCCCATTCTGCTTCTAGATATTTGACATACTAACAATACCAGCTAAGACAAAAAAAAAGACATGTGACACAAACGAAAATGCATTTTTAAAGCTAAACGATTTTGTTAAGTGGGAAGGTAGTGAAGTGGTTAGCATTGTTGCCTCACAGCAAGAAGCTCCTGAGTTTGAATCTGCCAGTTTTTCATGGAGTTTGCACGTTCGTCCCAACCCTGCATGGGCTCTCCACAGGTAATCTGGCTTCCTCTGAGAGTCCAGAGGCATACATGTTGGGTTAATTGGTGATACTTAATTGGCCATCAGTATGAATGGATGTCTTAGTGTTATGCCTGGCTCAGACCAGCAACATGTCTAAGGCACAACAGCTGAGATAGAGTAGCTCCACTGTAACCCAGAAATGGATAAAAGGGAGAAGATGGATGTATATAGTGTTTTTCCTTTCGCCATAGACTTTCATATCCAATTTTTTCTATATTTTTTTGCCTGTAAAACCCTCATTCTTGCTTTACTAACTATTACCTCGAAACATGTGGTTTCACAACCTGTGAAACACAGGTAAGCTTCAAATTTTATTAGAGCAGCCCTAAAAAATAACCATTAATAGTACTAATAATAGCATATTTTAGGATTATTTTCTGGAATTATCTTCAAATGTTATATTTTCCTAACTTTTCTATTGATGACGGTACAGGATAGAATGAAAACGGGTTTAGTGACCAGTGTCGGTGATGTGTTGATGTTGCAGTGCGCTCACACAGAGGTTTCTCGTCAATAATAAGATTGTCGTTGCTGCGGCAGAAAGAAGATGAAGAGATCATGACATCCATTGCTGTGTCTTATAATGTGTCTGCTTATTTTTATTTGTTTTCTAAATACCCTCAAAAACATTAGCTAATGTAGCTTAAATCATTAGAGATTATTAGCTTAATGTAACCTTCTGATCCACTAGTCTGCTGGTATATCGCGGGTTGTCAGCCAGGAAGCTGATGTGCTTTATTATTTTAGTTTGTTAAAATTTTATTTTCCTGTTCTGGTCGAATTGGGCTTCAGTGTTTGTTTACGGTACATCTCCAGATCCAGGTGAGAGCAAGTCAAAATGATGTTACCTGTCCATGTCCAGCAGCAGTTTGAATATCGCTGTATACTGATACGGGTCAGTTTGTCTTAGATTCACTGTAGCATTTAAATTCACCAAAAATTATAAAGCTGTAGCAGTGTGTCGCCCTGTCGCCACAAAGTAGTTGTTCGTGTATTTCATGGAGTCTTTGCGTGTGGACATTCTAAACAGAGCATTTTACACGATTCATACCACTCTGAACACGGCTGAACAGGATGGCTGATACTACTTTCATGTGACGGCTACAAATCTGTTCTCCATTCATGAAATTGTGGTACATGATGCTCTGAGTCTAATAAAGGGAGGGTTTGCATGAGTTCAAAAGCTTTAATATAAAGCAGCTCTATTACCAGTTTGCTTTCTGTACAGGTCCTTGAGGTGGCAGGGTGATTTTCCAGTGTCTGTACTGAATAATGCTACTTCAAGCGCTTGATGATTCGGTGGCTTGCCTCTATGTGTTTAAGAGACTGAAATAATGCTGTGTATCTTATCTGCTTTGCCACAAATAATTCTTTAACTTCTTTAATGACTGAGCCTTTGCCTCGGGTTTGATAACTAAAGATTGAAATCTCTGATTATTCACTCTAAATATATTCTCACACACTACAATAGGTCATCCAATTAATTAGGTTGCTTTTGAAGGTGACATTGCAATGTTTATCCAATTAATCTGAGGTTTGCAAATGTAAAACGGGTTGATTACATTTGGAAACAGCATATTCGGTTTATGTTAAGTACAAGGCTCTGCATGCATGACATAATGATTGGAAGCAGAGTCCACCCAAGAGTTTGAACTCGTGCTGTGAAATATACAATATGAACTTGAACTTCTTTGTTCAGTAGAAAACTTCGAAGGTATTGCTAAATCTTTTGCCGTACCTTTCTCCCTCATGGCTGAATGCCCCAGCCAAGGCAGGTTGTAATATCAGTATATAAGAGTGTGAAAAGAAATGCACAAAGGGAGCAAAAGAGATTCTGATGAAACAACAAATGTTTATGGACAGCTGTAAGAAAAGGAAGAAACTGGCAAGCAGATGTCTAACAGCGATACCTCTGAAAGTGTTTGTTGATACTCATTCAAGGTTTGGTAAATGGGATATAAGCTGTAAACTGTGCGGTGGAAATGAATCTTGGTGCGACTTTCCACTGGCGCTATTTAATGAAATCTAAAAGCCTAAATCAATAGTGTGATGGAAGAAGAAGGTTCCGATGAAAAGCTTTCAAACCTTCAACAGTTCGTGAAAGAAACACTCACAAAGAAAACAGGAAACCCAACACCCTCCCTCGGCTTCACATTTGTTCCCCGTGTTATCAACCTTTCTCACTTTCCACCAACACTCATTACCGTGCTGGTCTGTCTAACAGCAGCCAGAGATGAGTTTTTGAGTTGGAAAAAGGCCAAAAACACATCCACTCAACCTGCCCATTTCCTGTTTTTGCTTGGTCTTCCAACAGGATGGAGTGAAGATTTCCTAGGCTCATTTTTTGGACTCCCGTTGCATTGTCACTTCATTCATTCAGTCAATAAATTACTCTCTGGCTGGCCTGTCACTCAGTGTGCAGCTTGCTTGTTTTTAGTTTGACAACAATAGTTAAAAATGGAAATAGCTATTATATTTAAAGATAATTTATCGGTGGCGTAGCCTTACTAGATATGGTAATGGGCAGATACAAGTAATAATGTAGATAAGGCAACATCAACAACAACAATAATAATAATAATACTGGTGTTTTTTCATTTATGTACACATGTACAACACATGTACAACACAGAAATCTCAAAATGTAAAGGATGGAACAAAAGAATGGAAATGGAAATTATCAACCTACATAGGGCTGAATTCAAAGACACCCCAACAATCAAAGTTAAAAAGATGTTGCAGTAGGCTAGTTCATTTTGCCAAAATTTCATTGCAACTTAAAATGGTACACAGTAGTTGGTATGACCCCCATGAGCATGCCCTGCTAATGAGATGACAAATGTGTCCTGAGGAATCTCCTCCCAGATCTGGACTATGGCATCACTGAGCTTCTGGAGTGTCAGAGGTGCAACCATCAGATGGACCCAAACCTAATCTCCCAGAGGTGTTCTACTGGATTTAGGTCAGGCGAGCATGGTGGCTAACATGGGGGGGTAAATATGGGGACCAGTCCTTCATCCTCCTGGAACTGCGTGCATTATCTTGCCACATGAGGAGGGGCATTGTTGAGGTCCAGGACAAACGCAGGTCTGATAGTAGGTGCAAAGATTTCATCCCGATACCTAATGGCAGCCAGGGTTCTGTTTCCTAGCCTGTAGAGGTCTGTGCATTTCTTTATGGATATCTCCAGACCATCACTTACCTACCCCCAAACCGCAGGGCTCCAGATTTGGTTTTCTATGGCAAATGCCAGTGAGTCTACATGGTGCCAGGTAGTGAGCACAGGGCCCACTAGAGGACGTCAGGCCACCCTCATGAAGTCTGTTTCTGATTGTCAGGGACATTCACACTAGTAGCCTGCTGGAGATCATTTTGTAACTCTGGAGGTGCTCATCCCATTACTCCTTGGACAAAGAAGCATATGCCTCTCCTACTGCTGGGCTAAGAACCTTCTATGGCCCTGTCCAGCTCTCCAGGACTAACTCCCTGTCCCTGGTATCTCCTCCATGTTCTTGAGAGTGCGACGGGAGACACAAACCTTCTGGCAATGGCATGTATTGATGTGTCATACTGGAGGAGCTGGACTACCTGTGTGTAGGGTTCAGGTATCACTTCATGCTACCACTAGTGAGACTGACTCTAGCCAAATGCAAAGCTAGTGAAAAAGAAACCCTGTTGTTAATTTCATTAGTAAAACTCCTCTGCTACTGAACTGACCAGATCAATATCCCTGTTTTAACTGACTTGATGCTGAACTCTGATTGAACCATGGCTTTGTAGCTAGCCATGGTTAGCATAATATAAACCTGTAGCGCATCATTATATAGCAGCTAGTCCAACTTCAGTAACCCTACAAACATCACTGCTGTTTAGTTTTCTATCTTCATTTATGTTGGAAGTGATAGCAGAGCTGTACGTTTTAATTTTTTCAGAAATCCCTCAGTCAGAACATGCTATATCATGTTTAGGTGGAAACTAGCAAGCTAACTCCCAGCTAACTTCTAACGCCGTTAAATTTGATACAGTCATAAAAAACATTTTTGTGGATGCCTGGATGTTAAACTTAATCAGTGCAACAACCAAAACCTACTTAAAGTATGAACACACACTAGTCTCACTTGTTTATGTTTTTCAATTTGTCGGGTGGATATACAGTACTGTATCAGACATTATTTCTTTTTTTATTAACAATGTCAGTGTATTAAACACTTTCATTGTGACCCTCTCCTGTTCTGGAAATCCACTAAAGATTTTCACTGATTAGCTGCAAAACCTGCGACTACTGCGTATAATTAATTTTGAGCCGGCAGAAGCTACAGTAGCTTATAAGTATCATTTATAATAATTATAAAGTATAATCACCATCTACCACCCCTGCCTTTTTTTTTGTATTCCATGTGCAAGGGATTAGCATGATTTTTAGTTAAATTAGAGGCTCCATCGGATGAAGTAAGTACGCCCAATAGCATTTTTATACATTTACTCTTGTCTGATACAAGCAAAAGGGTGAGAATGGCAATGAAGAAGAAGGATAATGATTAATCGCAGAACAATTTGGACATTTACAGGAAACACTTGGATTCAAAGCTTTTTAAAATATTTAATTTAAATATGACAAAGTCAATCACTGACTATGTTTATGTGTTACAATCTCAATTCCAAAAAAGTCAGGACTCTGTGTACTCACAATGGAACACAAGAAACATATCAAATGTTTAAACTGAGACATTTTACTATTTCATGAATAATATTAGCTTATTTATAATTAGATGGCAGCAACACATCTCAGGAAGGCTGGATTGGGGGCAACGAAAGACTGGAAAAGTAAGTGGCGCTAAAAAGAAACAGCTGGAGGAACATTTTGCAACTAATTGGGTTAATTTGCAACAGGCCAGTAATATGAACGGCTATAAAAAGAGCATCTTAGGGAGACAGAGATTCTCAGAAGCAAACATGCGCAGAGGATCACCAATCTGTGCCTACAAATTGTGGAAATAATTTAGAATAATGTCCCTCAGTGTGAAATTGTGAAGATTTCAAATAGCTCATCATCTACAGTACATCGTGAAAAGATTCAGTGAATTTGGAGAAATCTGTTTGTGCAAGGGACAAAAATGAATATTGCATGCCCGTATCGTCAGGCCATCAGGTGGCAATACATTAAAAACATGCAGGATTTTGTCATAGAAATCACTCCATGCGCTCGGGAAGATTTTCAGAAATCACTGTCTGTGAACACAATTCACTGTGGCATCCACAAACGCAGGTGAAAGCTCCACCATGCAAAGAAAAAGCCATATGAACATGATGCAGAAAGGCCAAAGCTCATTTAATGGACTGAAATAAAGTGAAAAAACTGTTCTTTACTCATATAAATCAACATTTCAAATTATTTTAGGGAAACATGGATGCCACATTCTCCAGACTAAAGAAGACTGCATCTCATAGACCAGCATGGCGTCGTAGTTGAAGAGTCCAGGTGCAGAACTGTCCTGCCTACAGTCCAGACCTTTCGCCAATTGAAAACATTTTTGCTCATCATGAAAATAAACGTATGACAAAGTCCCTGGACTGTTAAACAGACAAGAACGGGGCAACGTTCCTCCCCCAAAAGGTCCAGCAGCTGGTACTGTGAATAAAATATGTGTTTATAAGATTCACTGCATTCTGTAAATAGCACCCCAACTTTTGGGGAATCGAGGCTATAAATGCTTTTTGTTTTTAAGTTGCTGGACAAACAGAAACAGATGTGTTGCTGATCCCTGATTTGTCTTCCCAGCCACCGGCTGGATCAATACTACGAGAGCACAGGCTTGTTAAGCCAGAGCCAGCCTGCTGATGTAGGTCAGTGACAAAGCATTGTCTCTTATTTAAGAACACCATGTGCTGTGAGGACACCTCACCACTGCACCACTCCTGCATCTGTTGCACTTCTCAGTAACAAGGCGTTGTCTTTATAGTGGAAGTATGTGTTTAATGAACTCTGTCTGGATGCTATTTTTACCCCATACACAGTTCTGAATATGCACTGATTTCTAAAGTATATCTCGTTGAAATATCACAGCCTTAATGAAACATCCCCGCTTCTTTTATGTGAAGAGCTCAGGCAATCAGCAGATGAGATTGAGTTCTTCTGCACTGATAGAGATGCAATATCATCATATCAATCTGATGGATTCAATTAGAAATTCCCTACTTGCTTTTTCATGTCAAAGCTAAAGACTGGAAGACTTTTTTTTTTATTGATTTACATACTTTTTCAATAGATTTCTAACTACGTTTTTAACAGACACATTTCTACACTTTTATTCTCCCACACACAAAAGTCCCTGTCATTAAACTGATTCGGAACAGGAAATCATTATTGGAGCCTCAGCTGAACATAGATCAGCAGCTGATGTTGATCCATCTGTTTCACTGCTGCTCCTTTAAGCAATAAGTACTGGTCTGGGATCAGTGTTAGTGAGTCTGTTTGCATGTATGCATGATGATTACCGTAAATGCAGGATTGTCTGGGACCCGAGCAGGGGCAGGATTACTGCTGACTCACCAGGGAGCTCTTTCTCCTTCATACATGTGTGTGATTGAGTGTGTGCAAGAGAGTGTGTAGTAGTGTGCGTGCAGTTCTCAGCAAGCGCTGATGACGGTGCACATGCCTCCTAATCAGCACGTGTTTAACAAGATCCTGATTGTGTCTACACCTGAGCGTGAACACCTAGTTTGCTCCCTGGAAACTTCAGCAAAAATTACCACACACACACACACATACATATGCAATATGTCCTTCCCTAACTTTTGCAAAACTTTAGCCAAACAACAAGTCTGTCTATTGTGCACAGACACATTCTCATGCAAACAGAGACGCGGCACACAAATATACAAGGCCGAATGGTTTTCTTGCCCCGTTGCCATCGACTGGGAGAAAAGAAGTGCCAGAAAGAGAACACAGAGTTTTAACCAAGCAGCAGAGAAAACAATGGCAGATTAAGAACAAAGCAACGCAACTGCTCCGTGTTTCCTAGAATGTCGTATACAACAAGGTCACCATGTCGAGGCCACATTAACGTCATCCGTATTCAAAATCAGCTCTAAACTCAGTCTTTTGTTTTGGTCCCTTCATGCCTGCACGCACAAATACAAACTCTAAAATACACACAATCATCTTTGACTGGTTGCCAGGTGATGACAGGACAAGGGCATGGTTCACATTTACAAGAAATACCTGTTCAATGTGAGAGACTTTAGTCCCAGAACTAGCCTATTTCTGCACACTTTGGCCTGGTTTGGGAGCTCTCTGACTGCTCTTTGAGCTGCAACAGAACGGAGGTGGATTTGCCTCCCACAAGCCCATCATCTGTGCTTGCCTAGTATGACAGCCGTGCCGTGTATGTGTGTCTGTTTGTGCGCGCGTTGTGTGTCTGTGCACGTTGCTGTGTCTCATGAGCTGCATGGAGCAGGTTTTGATGAGAACAAACTGACATAGTGGCCCAGGAGTCCTGCATTTTTTTTTTCCACTCAAGCATTCTGCCTCTCTGCCTACCTCTTTGTTTGTCTCTCCTCAGGTACTCGCACAAGCAAACATAATGTGAATTGAGTGAGACAAAAAAAGGCAAAGAAAATTAACACGACCATTAGCTGCCAGAGTTTTGCTGCTGCGTGATTGTTCTCTCTCGATGTGCAACAGTTACTCCAGGTATTCGAAGAGAAAAACTGGAAAGTGTATAATGGTTTTTAAGCAGGATGACATGAAATTAGAGCATGATGAGGTGCAATCTTAAAACCACCTCCTTTATATCTCTCATACATCCCTGGATTTTAGCTGATCGTTCCACTGCATCCCACTGACGCACGAGTGCAGACTGAGATCCGAGGTCAGTACCTCAGGCTCCTTTTCACGCTCCTTGAGCCGTTCCTGACCACGTGGTGCGACGGGGACCTCTGTCCTGCTGGCGGAGGCCGGCATCATGGTGTTTTTGGTCTGCCCCAACGTTTAGGTTGCTCATATATGTCACGGTGGCGCACACTTTTCCCACAAGTACCCTGCGTCGTAACAGGATCAGTGGTTTTGACTTCACCCACCGGTGGTTTTAATGTTGCAGATGATCGGTGTAGACTTTCAAACCGCTGCCAAGAATATGGTTTATACACAACATGCTGGGACAGCCTTAGTGGATGCCCACATACACTACACACAGACACACATTTCACCTGCATATTATACTCTTCCTGCTGCAATGCAAGCTGTCTCTATGGTTGAATGGGTGCATGATTTGAGGCCTGTCTTTGAAGTCCGCTGAGGCAGGGAACGGGAAGTGATGGATTTATGTTTCATGACATGCTTTACTGGCACAGTGCCCTTCTCAGTCTGCCTGGCTCATCCCGGGTCTGCCCTGCAAATTCTAATTGTATTCATCCAAAGCTGACAACCTTGTATAATTCACCCTTTGCCTTCCTGATTTTGTTTCTCTTAATTCTTTTTTTATTGTTAGTCACTGTTTAAAGCCTTCTTTAAACTTCTCTAAGTCTCCTTGTATGTCTTCATCTCTCTCTCTGTCTCATACCCTTTGCTGCTCATCTGTGTCTCTTCCCCTTAGCTCCTGAGTAAGAAGCTACTTACCCTGTGCTCTCTGGAGGGGAGGCAGCTGTCTAAACAGGACAGCTATGATGCTGGCCTGTGTGCCCCCTGCTCCTTGATATAATCTCCTGGAAAAAACAAACTGTGTTCTTTCTTCAGCATTTCAGATGAAGAGTCTGTTTTTCTGCATAATGGTGTTAAAACACTTGTTGCACAGCCCATCCTTTATCAGTATGTTTAAGCTGTAGTAAGAGTTGTTCACACACTCTAACAGGCCATTTATCATGGTAATGAAAATAAAGCAGATTTAGACTATTTAGCTCTCCTAATTAAAGTGAGAGGACACATTAGTT
Source organism: Rhamphochromis longiceps (assembly GCF_057381845.1). Taxonomy (NCBI): domain Eukaryota; kingdom Metazoa; phylum Chordata; class Actinopteri; order Cichliformes; family Cichlidae; genus Rhamphochromis; species Rhamphochromis longiceps. The sequence continues at coordinate 54,334,575 of NC_140559.1, read as the reverse complement.
GAAGCCTGGCTTTATTAATAGGTTGAGCAGGTTGTAGTCAGTCGGTTCAGGGCTCAAAAGTACCCTTCCAGGTTTTTCTGTCATTGTGAGCATTAAGTTCCCCTGGTACACAGCAATACAGCCTCTCTACCCCACCCAAGGAACTGGTGCTCTGAACTGGTGCTCAGCACATGCAATCCTCCCATTTAGTGGGGAAAACCCTAAAATCCAGGTACCAACCTAGATGGCATGACTAAACCCAACCCTGCTTGCTGAATTTTAAAAAGGGCAACATGACAATGACATTCATCTACTCACCAGGAAGCTGGTTCCACGACCTGTGCGGTGTGCTGAGGTGAGCCTCAATCTATCTATGCATATCTTAATGTCCTACACAGGCCCCTTCCCCAGAGGAGAGGTGAAAAATCCCCTACAGCAAGTTCAGACACTACAAGATTGGACTGAATCGTGTTAAATAATCAGGTCCAATCTTATCTTAAAGACCTCAAGGAACCACATCACCCAAATAGAGCACTTCATTCTCAGGCTGCTGAATTATTTGTGGTTCCTAGTGTTTCTAAAAGTAGAACGGGGGGCAGAGCCTTCAGCTTTCATCTCCAGCTCCAAAATTGGAAGACAAGGTCTGATTTTGCCTTATTAGACCCAACATATTGAAATAAGTCAATACTGATGTGTTGAAATCTAAAGTTGGCAGAAAAAAATCTCAGCATTCAGCGTTTTGGGTTTCTTTGACGTGTTGTCCATTGTTTCAGTTAGACCTCGCAGACTTCATCAAGTTCACAGCTAGTCTGTTACACAGGCGGCCAAAAAAATAATGGATTCCTTCTGAAGGAATATTGCTAGTTTTATTCTTATGAAAGTAACAGGAAATATCCTGTTCAATGAGATTAAGAATTGACAGTTAACCTGAAGCAGCACTCGATTCAAGAAGAACCTCGTGTTCTCATGGGTTCATTTTATTTACAGTTACTTTGTTGATAGACCTGCTTTGAAGTCATCTATTATCAATGAAGAATTTGTGCTACCGACACTACAATGTATCATTTTATTCCATTTATTAAGAAAAAGAATATATAATTTATATGATTTATAAAAAGCTTTATGTTGCCAAATTAAGAAGCTTCTCGAAATTAAGCCTCATCATCTATTCTTCTGAGGCTGATGTGCATTTCATAATATGCTAATGTATAACAAGTATTTTGTGTCAATCAGTGAGACTGTGCAGCCAACCGCCTGAGCCAGAATTTAGAGCAGCAACAGGGCCGATTTAGTGGAAGCACAGCTGTGAGACAATGAGATGCAATCCAAAAAATCCATTTGAAAGTAAAACAGTAATGTATTTAAAAGGCTTGCAAGAACCACAGAAAAGGGGGTTTGCATTAATCCCATGCAGGATTTTACAGCTTTGCGTTTCATATTTTGTTTTCAATAATCAAAAGAATCATAACATTCATGTCACCGAGTATTCTAGCACGAAGGTGTGCTTAAATTTGCCTTATGTAGTACACTCCCACCCCACTGCAGGACGGGCACTTTTTCCACACAAGCCTCAATTTTTGTCACCCTGGAATGGCACTGTGAGGTAACACAGGTGCAAATGCTTAAAGAAAAAAAACACTTTTAAAAGCCATCCTGTTCTTGCCTCATACATCACACCTCACTGCAAAGTTTGAAAGTAGAGCCGACATTAATTGTTCCAAAGGATATGCCCAGAAATTCTGTAACAGAAACAAATTAGAGATGCTTTCATCCATGATCTTCTCTTTTGGTCGCCACCCAAACTGCGCTGCCAGAGGTGACAGTACCACGGGTAAACTGAGAGTTTCCCTATTCAGCCTCAGCTCCGCCTTTAGCTGAATATTCCTGCAAAAGAGTGACCTCATGCTGCAGCTCATTCTCACTTGTGAAAAAATCCCCAAGGTACTTTTTCTTGTCCGATGCAAACCCCCCACCCCCGTGGTAACCAACCAACCACAATCCACTATGTATCTGCTGCTTCATATTCCCAACCCTGATTTAAAAAGCCTTACAAATTCAGACTATATCGTGATTAAGCTGCAGTAATGCAGCGCCGAGGTCACAAACTGGACATGCTACGCTCCTCTGCCATGCATTAAAATCACAAACAGAACTGGTGACAAGACGGCCTTGGCAGAGCCCTGTTGCCACTGAGAATGTACTCGACCTACTGCTGAGGACACAGCTTTCCTTCCAGTTACACAAGGACCAGATGGCTTGGAGCGCAGCCCTAGAACTTCATACTTCCTCATCCACAAAATCCAGCCCGTGCTGCGTGGAAGGGTTGATTTAGTAGCGTGTCAGTTAAAACACATATCCATTAAATATCCAAATGAAACAAAAACTAATTTCAGCTGTTGATCATCTGTTGTCCGGATTTTCCCTCTAACCCCATCATTATCTCACAGACCAAAGAACGGTCTCCGAGACAAAAGGCACCAGTCGAACGCATCAAATGTCCGTTTGAGGACCTGAAATTTTATTCTCCTGTCAGACTCTCTACAGCAGAACTGCCTTCACACACACATACGTATAAAGACACACACTTGCATTGACATGTATACAATTGTGCACACTTGCTTGACACCAGGAAAATGTGTGCCTAACGGCCCGCGGGGGAATCTGGCTGTGATCAAAAATGTATCAAAGGGGAGATGAAACTTGAAAAAGCAAACTTGAAAAGATCTGCTCATTTTGTACCTGATCATAAAAAAATTCTCTGGGTTTTTTGGGGACAATGTGGAGCTGTTGTTCACTAATAGCAGAGACTGGTTGGCATATTTCTCCATTTTTGTTCTTTTGTTTTGTACGCCAAAATGCTGCAATTGTTTAAAAGCCTATTAGCCTGCATTGCAAAGCATTATTAGTCATGCAAGCAGCTGTCAACTCTCTCTCTGCGGGTTCAGCTTGATGGCTGCAGGGTCTATCTTGTATGGGGAAAGCAGGCAGTTGCTGTAACCGCATTAGCTGCTCAACCCAAGCTGTGCTGTCATCTCCCTGTCTGTCTGCACCTCTAAATACAAACACAGGTGAACAAGCACCTTTAAACTCGAGCTAGCCGCACTCTACTGTTCTTACAGATGAACCAGGTTCTGTTCAAACAACAGGGAATGAAATTATGTCTGACTCTGCCCTAGTTTCTGTGCTCAGAAGCCGCTAATGGCTTATTAAACATTGCTTTGCTGACCTCTGCTGACCTGACACTATTCGATGGGATCACCAGGCCTTGTTCACTGCTGTGGAAACAATTATTATCAACCGTGGTAAGGTAAATTGATCCAGATCAGCAAGTGAGGCAAGCATTCCTGGAAGGAAAGGGTTCTTTACTTTCCTCTTTGACTGCAAAATGCTAAACAAAAAGGTAAATCTTCAGCGTCTGCATGCAACAACAGTTCAGCTGCAGCTTGTTTGCCCCCCTGAGATGGTCCTAAGAGCTGTCAGCTCTCCTTAAAATTCATTGCACCAGTAAAATACATATAAATACCTCCTCCCGCTGCTGAAACCGGAATGCTCAATAGAGTTAGACAGATTTCAGACACCACCTCTGTCACTGCATCTGCTTACTTTCTAACTGCCCCCGTTTCCGTGGCTGTCTGGTTGTTGGGGAAAAAGTCGCGTACTCATGTCTGCATTCCCATTAGCATTAAACGCCTGAGCCTTTAAAAAAACACACACACACAGGTGATAACAAATAGATGTATAGCTCTGTATTAACACATGCAGAGCACACACACAGTGAATTATTTATGCGGTGGTGATACTACATTTTTCATCTTGGCTTTTCTCTCGTTTATCCATGCTGTGAAATGCATGTGGTGTATTCTGAAGTAGCAGTATGTGTGCAAGGGATGGATGGGGTGTGTTAACAATGCATGCATTTTTGTCTTGTTAGGTGATCCCTTCATTACATTGATGATTTTGTAAGTGACCGTGCAGGCACGTATTGCAGATGCGTTGTGTGCGTGCAGTTGCCTGTCTGTGTTTGTGCACCTCAGTTCAGACAAAGGCCCAGCCAGAGTCCATTGGCTGGGCGGGGAGCGCGTGCAGTGTAGTAATGAGGGCGTCATTAGTTTGGCTGGGAGGCTCCTCTGCTATTAGCTAATGGATTCTCAGCCATCTTCTCTGACAGGCTCCGCTGGTTACTCATTGCCACCTCGATCAGAGTATACTACAGGAGATGTCTTTCCTCTCTCTGTGTGGAGGCTCCATGAGTGGCTGATCCCCTCCTGCTGCGCGGTTCAACTCCTGTCAGTTTCTCTGGCTCACTGTCAAGGAATCGTCTGTCTGTCTCTGCAGTTGCTTTTGTGCCCCTGACAGCATCCGTATGACTTTTTTTACATTTTACCTTTTAACTCTTCAGTTTTCTATTCTACCCCCTTTTTTCTGGTTTTCTTGCCTGAAGATTAAATTCTCATTTCTTAAATCAAAGCAGAAGGTGAAGTAAAAAAGAGCCTTTTCATTCCCCTTAATCATTTGTCTAATTGATGTATTTATCTTCTGTTAAAGCAAATCTCCTGTCCATGCAGCCTCACTCAAGTTATCTCGATAGAGAGCAAGTGCGCTTGAAATATCTTTTATATTAAAGGCTGTGAAGACAGCTGTTTTCAGTTGACCAAGTCACTCAGTATGAAGTGCCTGAATAGTTCTCAAAATCATCACCAAAAAAAGGCGGTGAAAAAACAATTTAAAAGGCAAGATTTCTACCTTTGGAGGGCTGAAACAACAACTTGCTGGAAGAGACAATGTGTGACCTATCTTGTCGGCTTCACTGGGAGCTGACCTCTTTATTCCACTCAGGCTGGAACCAGAAATAGGTTGTGGGTCCATTGCTGGTGGGTCTCCACAGAACGCAAGCTGTAATAGATTTTAAACAGACTGGCTCCCAGGGCAAGAGAATAAAATCGCCACCTTTTGATCCTTTTGGAAAAATATGTATGAAAACCAGGTCTATTTACCTGATGTGTTCCACTTACGCTACTCTGCCATTCTCTCTCCCGCGCTGCTTCTGTGCTTTCAGTCAGTTGTCAAGTGGCTTTTATGAAAGTTTTTTAAAAGGCCAGAAAATATGAAATGCCAATCAGGTGAATTTCCATCAGATGGACTGCGCTGAATGAAGAAGCTTTTACCAAACTGAATGTCAAACTGAAAAATCTGTTATTAAAGCTCTTGTTTTTATTTTTACCGCTAGAGGGCAAACTCATTATGTCATCAAATGAAGACCTAATGACTTATTTTAGCATAGCAGCAAATCCAGCACTAATAGAACAGCAGAAATGCAAAGAGACTGCAATAGACTAGGTCTATGGCAGCGTAACTACGAGAGGATTCGGGGTCACCTGATCCAGCCTTACCTATATGCTTTATTAAAAAGAAACGCTTTAAGCCTAATCTTGAAAGTAGAAAGGGTGTCTGTCTCCCAAATCCAAATTGGGAGCTGGGTCCACAGAAGAGCTGAAGGCTCTGCCTCCCATTTTACTTCTAAATATCCCAGGAACCAAGCAAACCTGCCGTCTAAGAGCAAACTGCTCTCTCAGGGACTATGGTACTATGACACCTTTAAGATATGGGGGGTGATTAGTCAAGACCTTATATGTGAGGAGAAAAACTTTAAATTTGATTCTAGATTTAACAGGGAGCCAATTAAGAGAAGCCAAAATGGGAGAAATATAGTTTCTCTCTCTCCAGTCCCTGTCAGGACTCTCACCGCAGCATTTTGGATGTTTCTCCTTGTAACGCTTGGAATCAGCAAAATTTACAAAAATGAGTTAATGTTTTATTCAGTTTGTGTTGACAGAGATCAGAGTAGGGGATTGCTTCCCCATAGAGTCTACAGGACCACAGATTTCACCCCCGTGTGACCAGAATACCAATAACCTAGTAATAACCTAGATGTAACACTCCACAGGTGGGTGCTAGCACAGAAGGAGCACAGAAAGAGTTTTGTTCTCACTTGTTGTCACAAGTCAAGGAGACTCGGGAGCAGCAATATCCAGGACTATGACCAAGATCTTGACCTTGAGAACAATTTGGTTAAAGACCCATTAGGTATGTAAAATTCAGTGAGCTGTAAATGCTATAAATGCTGGCTTCACTTTTAGACCCACAAGGATATCATGTCCATCCATTCACTGCCTATCCCCAAATAAATATTAAACATTCACTTTAGTTCTGGTTTAATTCTTGACCTCATACACTGTATTCCTGGTGTCTTTCATTTTCTTTGTTTTACTTTTGTTATTGGGGTTAACAAAGATAAAACACACTGTGATGATACTGATCACAACCAGTATCTGCCTCCAGTGAGACCACACTAATACATCTTTTCCTCTTTCTTTAAATAGCTAAGCTACGTAAAAATGGTTTGCCAAGCACCATCTTTACTGCGAATACCACGTCTCTGTGTTTGGCAACATTTATATATAATAAGTTTATATAAAGCATTTACCTCATAACACAGGGTGACCAATAAGATTGGATTATGCTTCTTTTATCCCCACAATACCTGATCCAATAATGTTTGACAGTATTTGGACTTAATTCTTTTTAGTGATGCATTGCCCACCTACAGTGAATAGCTAGTGATCACATGACCTCCTATGTTAGAAGCTGTGACTCATCCAGAAAAGGCAAGCCATGAGCTAAACCAATAAGCTAAACCCTTTCACAGTAAAGACGCACATTTGTTGGTTTATTTATTTGTTTTCAACCAAAAATCGAATATCATTTGCACACATAAGCACAGTAATACCTTTACTATCACCTTTTGCCATATCATCATCACCTGTCAGTTGCATTGTACTGTATTATCTCATCTACCTCTTCTAAAAGCTCGCTTCAGCTCTTTCAGCAGAATACAGCCAAACCAGAGTCAAACAATGTTTTTACTCTTTAATAATATGCTTGTTTTGTAAAGCATTAAAAATGGAAAAAATAAAATATATGCTACATGGAAAAAGGTTAAAACGACATCGTGTAGGTGACATGGTTACATGATATGTGTAAATGATGTGTATTCACCGAGCTGAGCAGACTGGCCTCATCAGCTCAGCGCAAGTGTCCGTCTATTTGACTAATAGTCTCTATTTGTTTTTATCTGCCGGTATTCCCAGTTCCCCCATGATCCTCCCTCTCTTTCTTTCCCTCTTACGCTGTCCATCCATTTCTCATTTACTATGAATATCACAACAGCCATCCCTGAGGGGCCCTTCCAAGAAATTACACATTATCACCCTTCGCTTTGACACAGACGTGTTGGAGCATTTATCACACCTATCAGGATGCATCATCAACATATGATCGCGTCCGCTGTCTCTTGGGGTGGGCGGGGCTGCAGCTCATACAAAACGCACATACGTGTACACAACACAGGCTGCCAAACATCCAGATGTATCTGTCAACTTTATGACACTCTCTATCACTCACGCACACACGGGCATGTCCTACCGATGCCACAAATCTTTTCTTCCTCATGGGTTTCTCTTCCTACCGGCTTAGCATGGCTCCCCTGGGCGCAGTAGAACCCGATCCTGTTTAATTGAGTGTATCTCATCATTTGCAGCGGGCCCTCCCCTCGCTAATCAGTTTCAAGAGCTTCTTTTCTTACTACCACCTTCTGTGCCTAAGTGTTTGTGTTTTGAATAGATCTGGTGAGTGAAGTCAGGAGGATAAAAGCACCGATACCACTCATCTTTTTGACTCTGAATCTAAGAAAGTGTAAGTGAGAGAAAGAGGAGAATAATTGGCCCACCTTGACGGGCAATAAGTGACTGAACTTGAGATAAAAGTGTTGCTACAGTCAGGAAGAGGTGGAGGGCTTTTATTCCTTTTTAAAGAAAGAAAGTAAACACACAAAACTTTAACAGTTTTATGTTACACCGTTCCTGTGGGACGGGCAGAGAGTTAGCGCCTCTCTGATTACTGTTAAATAGCACGTTCCTGGTGCATCAAGCTATTTTCTGGGGAATATCATTTTTAGATGCAGAGGAACAGGAGATGGACAAATCCCCTTTGCTATTACTAAGGCTGGAAGTTCAAATGCAGCTTGAAATGCTGTTTAGATCATGTTAACCTGCCTCCAGCTGCTGCTGCCTCTGAAAGCCGCTTTGGAACCCACCTCCAGCCCATGTTCTCACTTCGTGACGCATCCAGTGCTGCAGTCAATGATGCCTGCTCTATTTTGTGCTGCTGGGTGTTGTTTCTGGTCTCCCAATTTCATGCTTCCACACATGAGCGTGAAACTATGGCGATGTCCCGAAACAGAGCCGTGTATTATTTGATGATCTACGCTTGGCTTTGTGTGTTTGTTTTGTTTGTACAGTAACATCTATTCTCACCACCTCTCACACCCATTAGTTAGCAGCATGTTCTTCTATATCTCTGGTTTAATGGTGGCTGCCAAACAGTGTCTAGGTGCGTTGCTGCCACCTTCTGATTGTAGCAGTGTACTGAAACTGGTAAAAACAAAAGACGGTATTGAGGGAAATAAATGCAAAAATCACTTGTTTTTTTAGGGGAAAATTTGTCCAAAATCAGTATCATCCATACTGTTGAATCAATTACATTTGGCCTTTGACTATGTTGCTACAAAAAAAAGGGGTTTTCTTTTAACTTTTAATTAAGTTTCTCACAAAAAGCTGCATTCAGGTGCCGCTATAGCTCTCTTGGCTGAGAGGGACCTAGGTTTCGTTCTGCCCTGGACCTTTTCCTGTGTGTCATTCGTCCTTGCTATCTTCCTGTCAACTCTTTTCCTATCAATAAAGCCTAAAATGCTACATATATATAAAAAAGAAACACTGAATCAACTGGCTTCTTGTTTTAAACACAAGCTACAACTATTAAGCTAGTTGATCAGTATTAGCTTATTGTTACAGTTAACCTTTATTTAATCACATAAAGACACCCTGGAAGAATTCACATGACATAAAACAGAATAGGAAATAGGAAGCAGACAAATATGATAACCACAGTTTACCTTAAGCTGCCTAGATGATGTCTGCCTGCTCAAGTTCATTAATTTTGCTAGGCTAAATCATTTCCCTCTCTCCCCGTGCCTGCAGCAGTGTGTTTGAAGTCTGACTTTAACACACACTATGTAGCATTATAAATGGACGGTGCCCAGTTAACTTCCCCAGAAGTGCTGTGTCCAACTCTTCTGTGGTGGAAATCCAGTTTTGCAGTCTGTGCCGCTTGGGAGACACAGAGCTGCCAGTAGTGCTTTTTCAATTGTATAATTGAATTTGCAGTTATTCAGCCCTAATAGGCTCAGGGCCCTTCATAGTCATATAGCCATTGTTTTATTTTAAATCCAGTGAAATACATCACCAGTGCTGTTCTTTCTGCCTGTACTACTTACATCTTTTGTCTCTTTCTGCCCCATTATGTCTCTTTTTCACCTCACGTATATACTGCTTGTGATTTAGCTTTATCACCGCCAACCGGTAGCAGCAAATTGCTACCACACCCTAAACATGGTTCTGCTGGGGGTTTCTTCCTGTTGAAAAGGACGCTTTTCCTTCCCACTGTCACCAAGTGCTCGCTCATAGGGAATTGTCTGATTGTTGCAGTTTCTCTGTATGATTGTCTTTACCTTACAATATAAAGGTGACTGTATATTATATATATATATATCTTTATATTGAATTGAATTTAATTTTATTGTGATGTTTTGTCTGTTTGCACTAACAGTGATCAGGTCACACACAGATGCATGCAACTGTGCTGCTGCCATGTTTTAAATGTATCTCGGATAAAATGCACACTGCTGTGGAAAGAATCAACACCGTCAGAAGCAAAGCAGGGACGACAGCGCTAATTGTTGTTGCTCACTGATGCTTTCTAGTGACAATATGTTTGTGATGGTGCGTCACACTGAACCGCACTGTTTGATGTCACCCCAGCTGGCTGCTGGTACTGATTCTAAGTGAGCACATACACTATGGTCTAACTCTCTTTATCCCTCCACGGCCACGATCGCTGTCTCCTCCTCCTCCTCTTCCTCCTCTCTTTCTTTGTAATTGTGTCACTCTCGCACCATCTCCATATGTCATACGTTATAAATAGGAAATGGGGTTCAGAAAGAGGGTAGATGGATAGAAAGGGAGAGAGATAACCTCCTTTTTCAGGCGCACCCTCGTGGTTCTTTTGTATACATCTAGCACGCATGCAAAACCAAGTGCTCATTTCTCTAAGCATATTGCGTTTCACCTTCTTAACCCCCACCTCCGTCCCTTCTTATTCCTTCCTTTTATCTTTGAGCCTTTCATAAGTACTCTTTGCCCTTGGTTTGTCATTCCACACTTGAGAAGTGCATGGCTGTATCACATATGCATGATGCTCCCCGTGGTTCCTGCTGTGGTTCTGTATGCTTTCAGCTTTTTCTAGCGTCCCAGTGTGACTCAACCTCACATGTCTATTTGTGTCTTTCTCTGTCTCTGTATTTTACTCACTACATCTTGCTCTTAATAACTCTTCCTTGCTTCCTCAACATGTTGTGTTTTTTTTTTCTTTTTGCCTTATTTTCTCTCTCGTTTTCTTTCCACTCCAGATTGTTCACTTCACATTTTCTCTCCTCGCTTCTTTGTCTGTCCCTTTTCTTTGCGCATTTTCACCCCTCCCCTCACTTTCTCCCCACTTCCACCTCCCCCCCGCACCCCCCCACACCCACCCACCACCTCCTCCTCCCATGCCTGCCATCTCTTCTTTCATTTTCTGACTCAACACCTTGCTCTTTGCATGTCTATTTCTGGTCTCTATCTTCCTCTCCCCATGCCAGCATCACCTCCCCCTGGTTCTCATTATCTGTCTCCCTCTCTTCCTCTCTCTTGTCTCTGTCTCTGCTTAGATTCCTTCTATTCCCGAACCTGTCCCACCCACATGTGCGTGTGTGCACGCGTGCACCCACACAGCCGTACACCTGCACGCACACTGATACACAGTTTTAGAGGAATTGCATCCTTAGGCAGGTCATTTTCTTTACCTCTGGAAACATGACAAACATGCTTGTTAAAAGAAGATCTAATGTCACGGCAAGACTTGTCAAGGATTGTCTCCCTTAAACACATTTTGGGGATATCAGTAGTTAGAGCTGCAAACATGATGCATAATAAATGAATTTACGCTCGCTTCTGGTGCTTTTGCCAACTGTAGGTATCACGTGATGCCCTCGCTTCAAATATTATCTACACTAATAACTTGAGACATAAAATAACAAGAACAGAAGGCAACCTGTCAATAACATAAAGCATCTGTTCCAGAAATGTCTTTTTCTCATTTGAACTTTTGTAGCAGATTGCAAAACAATTAATCAGTGATCTGAGAAATGACAATGTCTCATTATAAATCTAACTAAGCCATTAATGTTTTTTCCCTATCTTGCTGCCCTTGATTCTATTGAACCTTTTTTTTTCCTCACTGAATTCGTGTTTTCGTCACTAATGAGTCCAACTCAGTGCAACTCGCAGACAAAGCAGAGCAAATGTTCCTCAGACGAAGAAGGAGGCAAAGAAAACCCCAAAAACATTTTTTTTATATTATTGTAACTGTAACAGATACACTAGTCATCAATGGCGCAATCGCACCGCATCAAACATTTATGGGAATGTATCTACACTTTTCGACTTTCCCCCTTCTCTCGGTTTGCACCGCTTTGTTTTTGCACGTCGTGCCTCTGCCCTCATTTTCTTTTCTTTTTCATCGCTTGACGTAGAAGACGCACTCCCCCTGATATCCTCTCATAAAAAGGAACAGATGTTCATTGAAAAGCTACTGTGGAATTATAATTATAATACTTTTTTTTGTCATGCAAACCTTGGTGGCTGTCAAAAAAAGAAAAGGAAAAAATTTGTTTGATAGACTCCACCACCAATCAGCATTTGTATCATGCAGCTAAAGTCACAGATTCCACGTCACCTGTTAAAGGACTCTATTTTGTATTAATCCTCTGCCTCTCCGTGACACTTTTTCACCATGAGCAGATTTTGTCATGTGACATTTTCTGAGATTTTTGTAATTGAATATTTCCTTTTAAATCCATGACAGTGGGGTTTGGACAGCTGCACAGATTGTCTCAGCACGCAGAGGCACAGATGCAGAATCATGCTGCACAGTTACCTAAACAAACAAAGCCGTAGGAAAATGTTACTAGAAGCATGAATAGGAAGGCGTGAAAATGAGCGTAAAGAAAATAAAATTAAAAATAATTTGTGGCAGACACTTTACGCGCGCACACATATTTACCCAGCTGCTGTTGCACACATTCTCCAGATTCTTTCATTGTGTAATCAGCGCAGCTAAAATTACCATCCACTGTTCCTAAATGTCTTTGTTTTTCCCTGTGCGCACTTGGATAGCAGTTTGTTTTTGGCAGCAGACCCATGAGGCTATTGTTGTCATTATTATTATCCTCTATTCAGGCAGGACACAGGCACACTGGTTCAGTAGCGTTTCCTTGTCAGGTTTCTAGACTGTGCTGGTAAAGCTTCTGTGAAAATGGATTGATTTGATCCAAGGCACAATACCATAACTGCAGTATGGTTTTTACACTGTGAAAGTTTACCATTCCACACACACACAAACACTGCTGCACATACGAAAAGATGGCGTTCATTTTTACGCTTTCTTAGATGCCTCTACGTGTGCTGAGCAGCCTCAGAGATAACAGGATTTTCAGTCAGTCCGTGCTGTGTGAAACAGCTGTGGTACAGTGGTAGCCCTTACTGAACATTTAGTTGTAGGAAATTAAATAAGCAGGTGCTTATATCAGCTGCAAGGAATTATGACCACAGTTACAACCAAAGCACAAATTAATAATACCTGCCCGCCTTCATGAATCTGATGCAATCAAAATAGCTGCAGCAGTCAGCTGCTTTCAGCAGAATAAGCTCGGAGAAACCCACTATACGCTATCTAACAGCCGTGCAGAGAGACGTAATTAGCATCTAGCTGGTGAATATAGTGGAGCAATTAGCAGATAAAGAGCTAAATATTTCCCCCAGCAGGGTGGCCGCCAAAATACAACTAAATCTGCTGGATGTGTTAACAGGAAACTGTTTGCTAACATTTTTCAATAAAAATGTAATGAAGTGGTCATGGCGTGTGCGAGTGGTCAATAGACAGAGTAAAATGTTTACTGATAGATAGCATCGTCTGTGTAAATATTCACAAACGGTTCGATTCTTCTTAAACAGAAATGTAAGCGTCAAATAATACCAAGTGAAAATGTATCTTATTCAGGATTATTTCCATTTGCAGTACTTTGTACAGTGGGGCAAAAAAGTATTTAGTCAGCCACCGATTGTGCAAGTTCCCCCACCTAAAATGATGACAGAGGTCAGTAATTTGCACCAGAGGTACACTTCAACTGTGAGAGACAGAATGTGGAAAAAAAATCCATGAATCCACATGGTAGGATTTGTAAAGAATTTATTCGTAAATCAGGGTGGAAAATAAGTATTTGGTCAATAACAAAAATACAACTCAATACTTTGTAACATAACCTTTGTTGGCAATAACAGAGGTCAAACGTTTACTATAGGTCTTTACCAGGTTTGCACACACAGTAGCTGGTATTTTGGCCCATTCCTCCATGCAGATCTTCTCGAGAGCAGTGATGTTTTGGGGCTGTCGCCGAGGATTCATGGATTTTTTTTTCACATTCTGTCTCTCACAGTTGAAGTGTACCTCTGGTGCAAATTACTGACCTCTGTCATCATTTTAGGTGGGGGAACTTGCACAATCGGTGGCTGACTAAATACTTTTTTGCCCCACTGTATGTGTTTTTATAGCTCTGTTCTTGGATCTTCCTACAATTACCATGCATAATTATATATATAAAACAGGGATTTGGCTGGCACTTAGATCAGCTGATCTGCTGTAATTGCTGCTAAGCTGGGCCTGGTTGCCTGAAGTAATGATACACTTAGGTCCATAAATATTTGGATCTACAATACTGTGCAAAACAGGAGCCACTCCCAGCGTTATAGTTTGCTGGGAAAATTGGAAATTGGAAAATATGCAAACATGCAAATACAGTACTGTGTATGTACAGTGTATTAGGTAAAAACATTTCCCCCCTGTTACCCTTCTTTAAGATTGGCTTTTGGATAGCCACGTGTCTGTTAGGCCGTTTCTGATGAGGCTACAGTGAACAGTAGATGGATTAACTGAAGGCCCAGGTGTCACCCTCAGGTCCTGTATCTGGTTTTGGCTAGATTAATTTTTCTATTGCTTGTGCACAGGACTCTCAGATATTGTTTATCTCCCATAAATAGTGTTTTTAAGGCCTGGCACTTCTTTGTTTATTCTCCACCTGTCCAGTTTCCAAAGATTTTTTGAGATCACACTACGCCCAATTCTGAACATGCCAACGTCAGGCTAAAGGCTCTTTGTGAACCACATTGCTGTGAAAGAAGTATTGTTTTATCCCTGTGTTATGTTTAATGTGTTATGTCTTCTATAAATGGGCATATACAAAAACTGTGTAAAGAAGACAAAAATTCCAGTAAAAAGCTCAAATATTTTTTAAACACTTTTGGCTTAAATCAGGTGGTTTAATAAAAGCATTACAATAATTGTTTGGGCCACATTTAGCTCATTTTTAGCTCTGGTCAGAATTTAATCAAACATGCATAAAGTGGTGTGCTTAAGTTCAAAGTTAATTTCGTTTAAGGCAATATTCTGGGAATCGTGATGGACTGGGATGCAGAACCAGATGAGTGTCTACAATCTTCAACATTCTGGTTATACAGTATGTAGTCAGCATTTTTATGATTAATCTGACAAACCAACATAATTTTAAATACAAGGATTATGTATAATGCTCGGATAAATCCTTTGCAGTCAGTTTCAGCCTAAAATTTAGAACCAATGAGAAATGTTTTTCTTCCCTTGAGCTGCTCGGCCAGGTGGTTTCTGCGGTCAACTTCAGCTGTTGCTTGTTGTGGGTCTTTCTGCCTCCAGGTCGTCTTCAGTAACTGAAAATCAGACTGAAGGAAACTCTGATGTACTCTTGTAAATCATGTGTTACTTTTCCAGTATGCTTTGGGTCATTATCCATTTGCACTGAAGATCTGTCTGATCTGAATCTGTGCAGAGTAGCCCTGTACACTCAGAAACCCTCCTGCTGTTTTATCGGCTTCTAGTGGCCCGCTGGTGGCAGTCGTGCAATAACACTTTCTCCATTATGTTTGACAGATAAAGCTGTATGCTTTGAATCCTCCTATCATTCTGGTACAAGTTCATCATGTTTTCATCAGTCCAAAGTATTTTTGAGGTGCTTTTTGTTTTGTTTTCAGAACTGTGCAGGCTGTTTAGATGTTTTGTTCCTGTTCTTGAGTGTAACCAGCGGTTTGCACCTTGTTGTTAACTCTCGGCATCTCTTGATTATAGACTTTGCCAGTGACACATCTACCTCCTCAAGAGTGTTCTTCACTTGGTTAGACGGAACAGTCTTTGTTCTGAGAAAATACTTTTTAATGGTATGATTTAAAAAGTTGGTTAATGGAAAATTTATGGGTAAAACCTCCTCATCTGATAGCTCACATTAAGACATGTCATTCCACTAGACGAGTGTGGAGTAAAGACCTGTGTATCTTGGATAATTTATTTCCAAAAGTCTAACAGACAAGTTGCAGAAAAACAGAGCTAACGGCTAACATATTCACACCAATTTAGATTCAGCATTTAACCTATTGCATGTTTCTGGACTGTGGGAGGAACACAGAGAGAACCCACACCACCATGCATATTTAAAATTTGTTAAGGTAAAAGTATTTTAATGCCACAGGATAGTGTATAACCTCTGCAAAAGACTGCTTTAATACTCACCACAGAAAAAAACAAAACAAAACTAGCAGCAAGTTCTACTGCTCCACTTTTACAAATAAAAGCAAAAGCTGCTGACATTGCTCTGCAGTACACACAGTACTTCTTAAACTTGTCCTGTGCATCCCAGTGCTCGAGAAATGGAGCTGCACTTTAATGTTGCCATGGGAGATAGCGCTCTTTCTGCCTGTTGAGGAGAGCCGCATTCAAAAAGAATAAGTTCACATCTTGACCCACTGCGGGGAAGAAAGAGGTCAGAGCTGCAGTGAGTTAGACAGGAGAACAGGGTTCAAATAGGGATTTGGTCACAGGGGTTTATTTGTGAGCGAGCGGTGCTGTGAGGAACGCAGACTGACAGAAGATCCACAGCTCCTCTGAAAAAAATTGAGAGATTTATGGAACGACGGAGAGAGACAGACGGATAGATTGAGACAGAAATGGCATGTTGGCTGAAATTGAAAATGGAGTATCTGCTGCAGTACTTTGAAAGAGCACACACATGCACGCCGTCACACAAACAGGTAGAGAGAGAGTGTGTGTGTGACAGATGTGTCCTGCTGCCCATCAGAGCTATCTGCCCCCTCCTGCTCTTTTTCTCTCTAAAACCGTGTCTCTGTTTAGCCCTCACACATCATTACCTGGAAACCCTGTTGCTTTCTCTTGACTCCTTTCTTTCTTAACAGCCTCTCTTCCTACCTAAACTCATCCCTCCCTACTGGACAGAGTGGAGGAGAGTTGCAGGAGGTTTGTGAGTCATACGCTGGTGTGCCTGACAGCCAGCTAGCTAGCTAGCTCAAGAAATTTTTCATCCTCTACCTCCTGCGTTTCCTTCCCATCCTCCCCTTCTGTCTCTGGTCTGTTGAGGTCCATTGCTGCTCACTGGAGATATCAGGACACACAGAAGAAGGCCAAATGCAACCCCCGCAACATCCCTCCACTCCTCTTCAATTTTCTCCCCTCTGCTCTCATTCCCCATCACCCACACACTCCTTTTGTATACACCTGAACATTTCCCTCTCCCTCTCATTTCTTTTTCATTAAGTCCCTGCCATCCTAAGTTTCCTCTTCGGGCCTTTGCCCAGATTCCTCAGCCAGCGCGGGGCTGGCACATTGTGCCATCCTACTGGGACGCTACTCACGAACGCATATTTTGCCATGGCCAAATATTCACTCCCACACCTACCCATAATCAGACGCACTCATAAGTACCTAAACCTGCTTTTTGTTTGTGTACTTTGCCCGTGTTTCATGTTCTTTTTTTGTGTTTTTTGTGTTTTCTGTTGTTTTTATCGGGCATTCATCCTGTCTGCTCCACCTTTGGGACAGCTGCTCTAATCTCTCTGTTCCCTCTTGTTTCAGCTTGACTCTTTGAGCTGCTATCAGATTGGTTGCCATAGCCCATACTTTGGATCTGGCTGCTGTTGATGGTGTTTTCTCACTCTGAGGTATACGTTTTCACCGTGTTTGCTCCCTTTCCTTCTTTTGCTCCTGTAGCCTTGTGCCCACAGCGGCACCACACACACACAGACACACACTAAGTCTCGCATAGATCAATACCTGCTGAATAATAAGCTTCCGTCCACCTAAGAGCATGGATCTGTGCCAAACCCCCACTTCTGTTTAAATTTTAATAGATTCACAGCTACAAACAACTGGGTAATCCAGAATGCTTTAAATGTGAGTCCCCTTTTCTATTCCTTCATTTTTCCACTGTTTTCATCAGCTTTGTTTTAAATTCCTGCTAATTACAAACATTCATTCACATATACTCGTGCCAGTCAACCATGAGTAGCTACACTCTAAAAAATATTCGTTGTGTTTGTCGGTAGAACTTAACAAAAAAGCATTTTTCTGCTAAAAAAAGTAAGTTGCCTACATGTACACGTTTTAGTGAGTTGAATAATCAATGTTAGAAGTCAGTGCAACACAAAAATTAAAAAACAGCTCCTTAACTTAAATGTTTGAGTATATTGAATAAAATACTTTTGTCATCAATCAACAACAGAAAATATTAAGTTTGTGTAACATGTAAAAATGAGTTTCAACATCCTTCCTGTTTGAATTGAGACCATTCAGACAGACAAGGGCAACCCCGTAGCATATGTTCGTATCGTGCGCAACAGTTTCTGGATTCTTGTGGCTTCGTGGGAGAAGAGGTGTGTTTGCCCTCGACTGTGTTCGGTGAGTTAAGTAAGTACTGAATTCTAAATAGATGAATTACAAGTTATATTTGTACACTCTAAAATGTCATATTTAAAAAAAAACTGAAATTTGATGGTTTTAATCGTAATTTAGCAGAGTATAGTTGTTGTTGTTTTTTTAAGTTTAGCTAGCCGTTTCTTTTAGCTAGCAAACGTTCCTCACAAATAAAAGAGTACAGATACAATTAAAACATGTCACTTGTCAGGGTACATTTGGTTAGCTGATAGACTATGTCGACAGCAGAGCATGTTCAATTTGAACCCGTATATGTTCAAATTAACCGGTCAGTAGCTGCCTGCATTTTTATCATGGTGTCAGAGTAAATTCGTGTTTCCACAAGATGGTCTCGGGTGAGGTAACTAATTACTGACAGAGTAAAATGTGGTGAATTTATCCCTGACTAAAAGTATTTCTATCAATTGTGTTGATGTTCTAAGCTCGACTGGGAATTCTGCCTGAGATTAAAGTTGGTTGACCTAGCAAAAAAAACCCAAAAAACAATATTTATTGTGTGTGTGTGTGTGTGTGTGTGTGTGTGTGTGTGTGTGTGTGTGTGTGTGTGTGTGTGTGTGTGTGTGTGTGTGTGTGTGTGTGTGCATACGACTTGCATTTGCTTTCTGTAATTGTAAGCATAATGTAAAGTGTGGGATTGTGGCATGTCCACAGTGGTATTTAAATGGTTTAAAAGAAATTTCTCTTGCACATTTGGATTTGACACCTTATTACAAGTTTAAACTGCAGTCTGTAGATGTCAATTTTAAAATTCAATTTTGTTCAGTCTTTATGATTAATCTTTTTCAGTGTTGCATTGTAGTGTTTTAGAGAAGGTTTTATACTTAAAATAGCTTGTTAACTCAAAAGCTTCAATAATTCTTTGCATTACAAAAGGTTGCAGTAAATTTCAAAATGCATTGGACTTGCAAAATTTGCAAGTTTGAAACATCAAGAAGGAATGAGCTCTTAAAGCATTACAGGCTTAAACATAGCCATGGTGGACTGTTTATGCCTTGCCTGTACTGGGATTGTAACTGCTCATTTGAACATATGCTTCTCATAGGAACCGAAAACACACTCCTCACTCATTGGATGACTTCAAGCCTGAGCTGATACAGAGGTGTGTCAGTCGTTTGAATGCAGGAGATGATCCTCTTGAGGAACATAATGAAAATCCATTGTGTGAAGATGTAGCAAATGAAGAGGATGAAGAAATTGGGGAATTGCCTAATTTAATTGAGAAACAGTAAGTATATATAATGTACCTCGCAGGTGTATTGATGAATTAGTTGTTACAGTTACAGTTATAGTTCATGTCATTCTCTGATTCAGGTCCTATTCATCAAAAGCACAATTGTGCTGTTGATGAAATTTAGGTTACATTTACTTTTAGTCACTTTATCCTATTGCTAGCAAAGTGGGCATTTAAAGCAGGCCAGTGTGTAACAGTTTAAATTGGGGCAGGGATAGCTCAGTAGGTAAAGTGGTCGCCCCATGATCGGAAGGTCGGCGGTTCGAATCCACTTAACGGCTACCCTGAGGTACCCCTGAGCAAGGTACCGTCCCTACACACTGCTCCCCGGGCGCCTGCTTAGTGGGCTGCCCACTGCTTCACTGAGTGAATGGGTCAAATGCAGAGAAAAACAAGTAATTTCCCCATGGGGATCAATAAAGTATCCATTATTATTATTAAATTGAAGTTACAAAGATTAAATCTTTATTTCTTTTAAAAACATATTTAAAATCAATATTTGGCACAATGCAAGTCACATAAATGTAATAGTTTTGACTTTTCACCTAATAAACTGTAAGTTTAAGTTTTGTTTTGCTTTTTTTATTCTCCAGAGTTCGGTGGAAATGAAGAGAGAGGTCGCAATCCGTTGCCTGAAGGTGTATCTGAAAGAGAAGGAAGAGGATCTCTTCAGAGAACAGCTGGTAGGTGAATCTCGCATTCTTTTGTGTTTTATTTTTAAATGGCACATAAAATGCTGACATGTTTCCATTTAAACTACCTACTTGCCAGGATGGTGAACAACAGTTCCCAGAAGAAGTGGTAAAGATTGTAGTCACCAGACGTGCAGCAGTGTCTCTCAAAGCTGTCGCTAAAATTGTGATTGAAGGAACAGCAGTCCTGGAAGACCTTGATGTGCCCAGAGTGTGTGCCTTAATGATGGGGCTTATATACACTCTCAATCTGAGCTACCCAAAACAAGTAAAGAACACTCTAGAGGTATTTCTGGAACTTGATGGGCTTAAACCAGTCCATGGGTAATGTCTGTTAAGTGCAAACTTCTGTCATGAAACGAATGTGAATTGGACTGTAGTATTCCGATGTGCCTCTTACGTTTTTGTATGCAGTCCCAGATGAGTGTAGTTTTGAGAAAAGTTTGTAATACATATAATCTTAGCTTTGGATTGTTCTGTTGTTGAACATTAAAATCTTTTGTCATTTCCTTGATTCTGCGACAAGTTGAACAAGTTGATACCAATTTATGTTAATGTTAATGTACATGAAGTACTTTTTTTTTTTTAGTCATTTATAATTAAAGGGCTGCTGTAATGTTTCATTTATGTTGTATTGACACAGAAGTGTATTACTTTGAAAATGTTTTGTAATAAAATAATCAATTGGAATAAGTGAAATGGCTTTGTGTGATTTTTAGAAAAGCTACTATAGAAACCTAAACTAATTGGCATGGATAATTGTGAGTAGGATATATGTAAAAAAGTTCGTTGGTGTAACTCAACTAATGTAATTTCTCAACTTAATTTTACCAGAAATTTTAAATTAATATTAGGTTGAATAAACTTAATTATGCTTGTGGAGGTCAAGGTAAATCATGTTGGTTTGTTAAACAAGTTGAGTTAGCCAAACCTAAAAATTACTTGCTGAATTTACTTAATAATATGCAAAATTTGTAACTTAAAAAGCTGAGTGGAAATTGTTACCTTACTTTTTTAAGTTGAGGCAACAAAATATTTTTTAGAGTGTATGTTCAGTAGTGTCCTATGAATATGGATCACTTCAGTGAATTTTAAATGTCTTATTAATTATACAGAACGGTTAAACAATGGACTTGCTTCTATCCATCCATTTCCTTCCACTTATCCAGTTTTGAGTTTTAGTTTTGGTTTCTTTTTGTGTTTCTTTGCTTTTCTATTAAAATCATACCCAATGTGTGGCTTGGCCCAAATTAGGTAACTACATATGTGTCACGGTTTGCACTGGCAGACCGTGTGGAGGAAGGAGGAGGACCCAAATGCAGACACTTGGAACGAAATTATAATTTAACAAAAGACGAGCTGTTTATTTGTGGCTGGGAAAAGGTACAAAACAAAAGGAAACTAAAGTGGAAAAAATGAAATGCTAAACACAAGCGACAAAGAACAAAACCTTGAACATGAAAAAACCTGGAAACATGACGACCTCACACTGATGAGGTCCCTAATCAGAGAAGTGGAAACACACGAGGAACACAGCTGACACAAATGAACATAATGCCACAAGGGAAGCAAAACTAAACACACTGAACATGAAAATACGAGGCTGCCAAAATAAAACGGGAATCATAACAGACTGGGGAGACGGAATGATACACAAGGAGAGGAACATGGAAAGAGATGAGGGGAACGAGGCACAGACATAACTAAAAATCATACATAGAGGAAGAGAGACTTACACAGGAACGGAAAACGACACAAAACAAGGGAGCATGGATGAAAATGTAAATAAACAGACCTAAGACATACTATTTATAACAGTAGAACTTACCATTACTCTAATACATCATAAGGAAGCAGACACAAAATAAACTCAAAATGCTGGGTCGCAGACTGCTACATAACACCACTATGACCTTGGCCTGCAGAAAGATCAAACAGGTTACCTGCTACAGCACATGCAGTACTTGAGTCTATATGAGTCTGCACAGAGCAGTCAAATGTGGGCCTTCCACTCTCATTTAGTCACGTGTGCAAACACACACATACTTGTTAATCATCACTCTCAAGCAAGTGAAAACACACAATAGCTACTCTGCACAGAGATACACAAAGCCATCGATTTTTAACTCATCGATTCATCGTATTCATCCCCTTTATGCCACTTATTTCTTCCTTGCTTCCCTCTGTTCCATTCCCCCACCTCTAATTGCTCAGTCGATTCCTCTTCCTTCAAATTCATTCCCTTTCCTGGCTTCCATCTCTTATCACAGTGACTTGATATTTATTTCTGTGCTGTTTTTTGGGGGGGTTTTGCCCCGATCACCTGTTTGCCTCCGCCTGTTCCCAGCTGTGTTTGTGCATTGCAGTCCATCCACCGGGATGAGATGTCTCTAACAGCTGGGACACAGCCACCAATCTATCTATAAATCAATCACACTGTCACCTGTTGGCACTTCTGTGTATTCATGAGCTTGTGTGTGCGCGCTTGTATTCATGGGCACGCCTTTCATTTGCCTCCATTTTTCCTCAGTATCTTCTTCCCCGTTCTTTTATTCACTTTTGACTCTGCTAGGGTTTGTGGAGTACTAGTCTTTGTATACCATCTGTTTTGTTGTC